>NC_073397.1:556954-641954 GCF_028641065.1 Leucoraja erinaceus
CTGGAAATGTCTGCCTACCCCTTGCAGTGGGAGTGGGGAGAGGGGGGTCGCTACACACAGCCGTGGGACCGTACCCCGCCCGCTGCCTCTGCATCCAGCGGCGTTCCAGGGGCCGCAAGGGGGGGATCCAGGGGCCGCATGGTGGGTCTCAGCTAGTGCCCGCCGTTCCGTTGCACCCCCTCCCTCCACCCAGGGGTGGGATGGGCAGAGCTGGCATCAGCTGGTCCAGTAAATGGTCCAAATACACCGATAGACCTGGGCGAGAGGAGTCTCGTGTTACTTTCATTGTGCTCCCCCTCTTGTTATTTGTTTATGAATGCATCTTTTTTTCAAAGATTTTCTTATTAAAACCAGGTTGGAGATTTCTGGCTTGGAATGGCTTTGTTAAACTAACTGAGAGCTCCGCAGCACATTAACAGCTGTGAGGAGCGAAGGAGATCACAAAACGTTTTGGACACTGCCTGGTCGCACGGGGAAATGTTATCCCACTTCCACTTCCACTTCCACACCCTCGGGACAATTTACAGAGGGCTAATTAACCTACAACCCGGCACGCTTTAGTGATGTGGGAGGAAGCCCACAGAATGTACAAACTCCACACAGCAGCCAGAAGGTGAAATTTTAATCGTATTTCGTAACTGGCTCTTAGTTTAGAGATACAGGCCATTCGGCCCACTGAGCCCACACTGACCAGCGATCCACCCACATTATCCTACACACACTAGGGACAATTTACAATTATACCAAGCCAATTAACATACAAACCTGTACTTCTTTGGAGTGTGGGAGGAAACCGAAGATTTTTGAGAAAGCCCACGCGCTCACGAGGGGGACATACAAACTCTGTGCAGACAGCACCCGTAGTCGGGATTGAACCCGGGCCTCCGGCGCTGTAAGGCAGCAAATCAACTGCTGCGCCATCGTGCCACTGGCCTTGGAAGAAGTACTCTCCCAGACAGTATGGCGCTCCTTAGTAAAGTGTCTCTCCACGGAATACTGCCAATCTGACAGTACGCCACTGCTCATTACTCCTCCACCAACACTGCAACTCGATGTCCTACCTCCCACACTGGTATTTCCTCGACAACTCTGACCAACACCGTAAGAAGTTGCAGAGGTAGCCCAGTCCATCATACAGACCAGACTCCCCTCCATTGACTGCATCCACACTTCCTCAATGCCTCAGAAAAGTAGCCAACATAATCAAAGACTTGACCCACTTTTGTTTTACACAGTGGGTGGTGGATACCTGGAACGTGCAGCTAATGATGGTAGTAGACACAGATAGAGAGTGGCATTTAGGAATCTTTTGGATAGTAGGCGCATGGATATGGATCATGTGCAGGCAGAGATTAGTTTATATTCCATCATGTTGGGCCAAATTCAAGTGCAGTGTCATACCACTTCAAGCAGGCAAGGCCACCAAATTGTGCATACCACTTCAAGCAGGCAAGGCCACCGAATTCAAGTACAGTTTCCGACCACTTCAAGCAGGGTGCAAGGCCACCAAACTCAAGCTCAGTTTCATACCACTTCAAACACGGTGCAAGGCCACCAAACTCAAGTGCAGTTTCATACCACTTCAAGCAGGGTGCAAGGCCACTGTAAATAAGCAAACTGCACAATCTGGAGTTCAAGATCATCTTTAATCAGTACCCATATTGTAGCAGTACAACAGGTCATTAGTTCATCGTTACCGCTTCCAAGACCAGTGTAGGAAGTGGGTGTTAGTATGAATCATACAGTAGGGTGGAGTTAGTGATGCTATTCTACTATGATTGGTTCACATGCAATAGCCAATCTACATCCTTCCCCGTAAAGAGCAAATATAGTTAAACACACATGCAGCTAGAATTCAAACATACTCGCCATATCTGCCAGTCGGTCTACTAATACGGCCCGAACGTGTACGGACCAAGCGCTCTCCCCCTTCGCCAGAAAAGTTAGAGGGAGGTGGTGAACCCAGAAGTGAGAAAGCAGCAGGGGACACCTGTGGTGACCGACAGGGGAAGCATGCGGGAGAGGTAGTGTCCTTGTTAGTCACGGCCGCCGGTCGTGGTGGAGTAAGGGACATGCTGGAACTAGTGGCCATGGCAGCAGACGGCTGGAACAATAGAGGTGAGGCGAAAGGATCGGCTGGTGGTGGACGTGGTTCCTTCACAGCCAGCAAGTGTTGGTGGCTCCGACGGTATAAGGTGCCATCGATGTCAACAAGGTAGGATCGGGGTTCTTTGGACAGGTCAACAACGCAACCTAGACGGGAATGTCCCACAGTAGTTTGCAAACGGACGAGTTGGCCCGGAAGTAGTGGTTTAAGTGGTTTGTTGGACTTGTCATGTGATCGTTTCTGGATGTCGTGTTTCTCCTGGATGCAATCCTGGATTGTAGCTGGCTTCAACACCTGTGGCGCCAGCTTCTGCTGGGCAATTGGTATCGGTGGTCTGGACATCAGGCGTTGGGCTGGTGAGCCCAGGACCCCGTCTCTAGTGATGTTTCTGAGGTTTAAAAGGTCGAGGTACACATCTGACTTGGCTAGGTGGGCGCGTTCCATTAGCTGTTTTGCGCTTCTGACGTCTCAGCGAGCCCGTTCATTTGTGGGTATTCGGTGCTGCTCGTGACATGGTGGAAATTCCATCGGTTAGCAAAGTGTTTGAAGGCGTGACTGGTAAACTGTCTTCCGTTGTCTGTTTACAAGCGGACAGGTGTGCCGAATGTGGAGAAGTGTTTCTGTAGCTTTTGAATGACCATTTCTGATGTGATAGAAGGCAGTAAATCAAGTTTGAACCGGTTAGAATAGTAGTCGACCAGGACTAGATAATGTTTACTGTGCCACTCGAAAATGTCTGCCTCCAACGACGTCCAGGGCAGTGCTGGTGGAGGTTGTTGTAGCAGGGGCTGTCTCTGTTGGTGTGGCGCCAGGCTGTTGCAGATGCGGCAGGAGATGGTCCTGCCCCGTATGTACTTGGCCATGCCAGGCCAGTAAAACATATTCTGTGCGTGAGCCAGCGTGGCCTCGGTGCCTGGGTGGCCGCTGTGTGCCTCTTTGTAGTATTCGCCACGTAGTGATGAAGGGATCACGACTTTGTGGCCCTTAACTATGACACTGTCCTGTATTACCAGTTCATCACGGACTAAGAAGAACGGCTGCACCTCCAGTGGGGCTGCACCTGGAGCTGGATTGCCTGTCTGGCCAGCCTCTCTTGATTATGGATGAGAGCAGCTGGTGAGTGCCGTTGGCGGCTGTGTGTTCGGCTAGACGGCGCAATCGTTCCGTGGGAACAAAGTCAATGTTGAGAACCGTAAACTCGTCCCGTTCATAGGGGTGTCGTTCGCTGGATGCCCGTGGTGCGCGAGAGAGGGTGTCAGCAACGAGCAGGTCTTTACCCTTTTTGTAAACAATTTTGAAGTCGAATCGCTGGAGCTGCATCATCATACGCTGCAGACGTGCAGGTGCAGCATGGATAGGTTTATTGAGTATGGTCACCAGAGGTTGGTGGTCTGTCTCGACCGTGAAAACATTCTCAAAGACAAAGTTCTTGAATTCAGAACAAGCGAAGACCACAGCCAGCAGCTCTTTCTCAGTTTGCGCGTAGCGCTGTTCGGTATCCGTCATGGTGCCTGGGGCACAAGAGACAGGATGTAAAGTCCCATCGGCAGATGATTGTAGGCAGGCGGCGCCAAGCCTGTATGGTGAGGCATCGCAGTTAACTGTGACAGGACGCCTCAGGTCGAAAAATATCAAGGTGGGAGCGCTGATCAGCCTCGGTTTTAAAGAATCAAATGCATGTTGGTGTTGCTGGAACCAGGACCAAGCAGTATCCTTCCGAGTTAGTCGTCTCAGAGGCGAACTCAGCTCACTGAGGTTCGGTATGAATGTTCCCAGATAGTCTGACTTCTGACACCATGTAAATAAGCAAACTGCACAATCCGAAGTTCAAGATCATCTTTAATCAGTACCCATATTATAGCGGTACAACAGGTCATTAGTTGTTAGTTCATTGTTACCGCTTCCAAGACTGACCAATGTAGGAAGTGGGTGTTAATATGAATCATACAGTAAGGTGGGGTTAGTGATGCTATTCTACTATGATTGGTTCACATGCAATAACCAATCTACAGCCACCAAATTCAAATGCTGTTTCATACAATTTTGTGCAGGAGGCAAGGCCACCACATTCAAATGCAGTTTCATACCATTTCATGCAGGGTGCAATGCCACCACCTTCAAATGCAGTTTCATACCATTTCAAGCAGGGTGAAACCATCATAAAACCAAACAAAACACCACACTCACAGTTCAGTAGATATTCGGTGAGTTCGGTAGATATTCAGTGTGTTCAGTGGATTCACAGCTCAGACTCGTGACCTCTCCCTCCCCCATCATGCAGAGACTGAGCCACACCCACACTGAGATTCTTAACATTTTTTTAAACACTAATAACACTTTTATTTTTCATTGATGGGAAGAATCCTCTGCACCTGATGAGCGGAGGGGGACTGAGTAAGATGGCCAAAAATCACAGCCGCAAGTGGTTGCGTTATCTAAAATCAATATACAGTGCAAACAGGAAGTTGTCACGTTTAGACTTCCAACCATTTGCAGTGCTTTTACTTCAACCGAAACTTCCACCAACCATTTGCAGTGCTTTTGCTTCAACCCAAATCCCCACCAACCATTTGCAGTTCTTTTACTTCAACCCAAATCCCCATCAACCATTTGCAGTGCTTTTGCTTCAACCCAAACCCTCACCAATCATTTGCAGTGCTTTTACTTCAAACCAACTACATTTTCATTTTCAAACCACATTAAGGGCACTCAAGATCAGTAAAACCACACTCACAGTTTAGTCGACATGTGTTCAGTGTTATTCACAGCTCAGACTGAGAGACGTGACCCTCTCACTTCCCCCATCTTGCAGAGACTGACTGAGGCACAACACCTTCGGGTTTTATAGTCCCTCCCCCCTCCCACCAGCAGGGGCAGCAGAGAGAATCTCAACATATTTGAAACATTAATAACTCTTTTATTTTTCATCGATGGGAAAAATCCTCTTGTCCTGCGCAGCAGATGGGGACTCTGAGTAAGATGGCCAAAAATCACAGCCGTAAGAGGCAGCGTTTTTTCTAAAATCATGAAACAGAAAAACAGGAAGTGGTCAAGATCAGACTTTTAGTAATATAGATACACTCGCAGATATACACACTCACACACGGTGGCCGTGAGGCCAGTCACCAGTCATTCAGGGAATGAGGGGCAAAGAGTCAAAGAGAATGTAAGCTTGGTAGTTGGGTTTCTGTGGAAACAAAATAAACCAGCTTTTGCTTAGCCACCATGTTATTGGGAGTGGAGGCCCCTGTACGAGTTGCCAGACACTGATCCTTGCCCTGCTGAGGTTGGCAGTTTTAAACTGATCCCCTTTATCCAGGTTTCTAATTTTAAACCATCCAAATCCTGAGGTTAAATCTAAATCAAAATGTCAAGCAGGGCTGCGAGCAGGACATGCATTCCCTCTTCAGTGTGATGTGTTGGGAAGGTGCTCAGTACACGGTCCCTGGTGACAACCACAGTCTAGATTTAACAGAGTACAGTACAGCGCAGAAACGGGTCCTTCAGCCCACCATGTCTGTGCCGAACATGATGGTAAGACCGTCACTTATCTTCCCGCATTTAATCCCTATCCCTCCATTCTCTGCATATCAATGTACCTATCCAAAAGTCTATTAAATGCCACTAAACGATTAGGAAAATTAGGTTAACCCTTCATCCATTGAAGAAACTGCCCCTGAATAATGATGGGGAGTAGGAACTTCACGGCAGGTCCAGCAGCATCTTTGGGGAGACATCAAGAGTCCATAAGCGGTATGCTCTGCCAAATATTGAAAGGATTTCTGGTATCCTCCCACACTCCAAAGGCATACATGTTTTTAGATTAATTGGCTTGGTGTAAATTGTCCCTAGTGTGTGTGAGATAGCGTTAGTGTGTGGGGATTGCAGTTTGGTGCTGACAATGGGCCAAGGGCTTGTTTCCACACTGGATCTCTGAACTCTAAACTAAACTAAAGGTCGAATCCAAAATAGAGGTAGAGAGAGGATAGAGAGCAGGAAACTTCCTCTTGGCAGCGAGATCTAAAACTAGAGTGTGCAGGGTGAGGTTTTCGAGGGGACTTAAGAAGGAATGTTTTTCACCAGGAGCATGGATGGAATCGGGAATCATGAGAGGCTATGGAGCCACGTACGCTCACACATTTAGGAAGTATCTCCACCAACAGCTGAACTGCCAAAGCAGAGCAGGCTACAGACCTATTGCTGGGAAATGGGATGATAGTTTTTTGTTACCTGTGAGGTACAGTGAAATGATTTTGTTCTCCAGTCAGCGGAAAGACTATACACGATTACAGTTGAGCCACTCGACAGTGTACAGATACAGGAGGGAATAGAAACATAGAAAAATAGGTGCAGGAGTAGGCCATCCGGCCCTTCGAGCTAGCACCGCCATTCAATATGATCATGGCTGATCATCTAAAATCAGTTCCACGTTCCTGCTTTTTCCCCATATCCCTTGATTCCTTCAGCCCTAAGAGGTAAATCTAACTCTCTTGAAACCATCCAGTGAATTGGCCTCCACTGCCTTCTGTGGCAGAGAATTCCACAGATTCACAACTATCTGGGTAACATTTGTTCCCTCATCTCAGTCCTAAATGACCTATTCTAAAACTGTGACCCCTGATCCTGGACTCCCTCAACATCGGGAACATTCTTCCTGCATCTAGCCTGTCCAATCCTTTAAGAATTTTATGTTTATAAAATAAGTTCTCCTAAATTCCAGTGAATATAAGCCCAGACGACCGATTCTTTCATCATATGTCAGTCCCGCCATCCTGGGCATTAACCTAGTGAACCACTCCCCCAATAGCAAGAATGTCCTTCCTCAAATCAGGAGAGCAAAATTGAACACAATACTCCAGGTGCGATCTCACCAAGGCCCTGTACAACTGCAGGAGGACCTCCTTGCTTCTAAACTCAAATCCTCTTGCAATGAAGGCCAACATACAGTTAACTTTCTTCACTGCCTGCTTACTTTCAGTGACTGATGTGCAAGAACACCCAGGTTTCATTGCACTTTCCCTTTTCCTAATCTGACACCATTCTTTTTCTGACACCGCCTTCTTGCCACCAAAGTGGATAATGTCACATTTATCCACATTATACTGCATCTGCCATGTATCCGCCACTCACCAAACATATCCAAGTCAGCCTGCAGCCTTATAACATCCTCGAATAACGTTTATTGCAAGATAAAGTCCAATGAAGTCTGATTAAAGCCAGTCCAAGGGTTTCCAATGAAGCCTCACTCCAGTTGTTGATAGGACGGTTCAGTTGCCTGATAACAGCTGGGAAGAAACTGCCCCTGAATGTGGAGGTATTGTCTGCATGGACATAGTGGGCTGAAGGGCCGGTTCTATGTAAGGTGTGACTCCAGGACCATGTATCTAGTGGGGGTGAGATGCAGCATGGTGTGGGAGGCATCAGCAACACCTCCCTCCAGCCGGTTTGATGGGGGCAGTGACGTCAGGCAGAGCCCACCACATCAGGGCGAGCGATGACGCCAATAGTAGTCGCAGCAGTGACGTCATGCGACAGGAACGCAGGCCGTGAACCAAAGATTATAGCCTTTGCCGTGAACGGTGTCGTCAGAGGCAGCGGGCACGCGCGGGCGGTGACGTCTGGACTGGCGGGCACGCGCGGGCGGTGAGGTGCTGCGCGCCCCCGCGCCGCCGCCATGTTTGCCGAGTGAGCATCTGGCGGGAGCGGGACGGCAGCCGGGTGTCCGCTCGCTTCACCCTCACGCCCACCCCGCCTGCACCGTGTTGGTAAAAATAATTAAATCCCAGTCACTGGTAAGGGCTTCGGTAATGCGGCCGCTGTGACCGGTCCGTCCGTCCGCCCGCCCGCTTCATCTTCTCATTGGAAATAAACTCAAGCTGTGTGGCTTTCGATCGCAACTAGGCCGCACCCTTCGCCGCCGCCGCCGCCTCACCCGCGGCGCACGGCTGCACCGTACCCCGTTAACGTGGGGATTGTGGTTTAATGTCCACCTCCCCTCAGCAGCCGCACCACCAGCGGACAAAGAGTCTGCGGCTGCTGCAAGGAGGAGGCGCTGGGCGGCACCGCGCTCCTCCCAGCGGCCGGCCCAGTCCTCCAGCCCTGCCCGGTCTAGGCCTCCAACCCAGGCTCCCGGCCCAACCCAGCCCGGTCTAGGACTCCAACACAGGCTCCCGGCCCAGCTCTGTCCTGCCCGGCCTAGGACTCCAACCCAGTCCAGAGCTCGCCGTGGCCTCTGCCTCATGTATGGCAGCGCCGCACATGCACCATGCACCTTGTTGTTTACCCCTTGAACCAACATTCATGCACTGGCCACTGTTGGAGGTTCAGAATGTGTGTGTCTCATAATCTACAGGTATTTAAGTGGTTTAATTTGTGGACGCTGCAGCCCCTTTTGAAAAGTCGAGAGGTCATGCGTTGGATCAGAAGCGCCAGCAGAGTAGATTCACTACTTTTCATGTGTGGAACAAATTGGACGCTTAGTTTGTTGTTTAAAAAAGTCTGTGAACAATAAATTAGAAGCAGAGAACGTCGAATAAGAAGAGAGTTGATAAATCTTAATTGTTGGTCGATTGGTCTGGTTTGTGTTTTAATCTCCGATTTTTATCAGCTGGGACAATTAAATTTACATTTAATATTGCATTTCCTTCATGTAGGGTCTTGCAATAACATGAACTTTGTACTTTGGCTTACAAGTTTATCCTTGGGGCAGTTTTGATTACTTAGTCTATACAGTAGGCGGTGTTATGCAAATTATATATTGTTTTGGTTTTTGTTGTTAGATTCCACTATTTGGCTTTTTTCTTATGTTACTAGATTATTTAAAATAATGTTTTATGATTGATTTTCTGAGAATCTTGTGAGTTAAGGATCCCAAATTGCAGTACACAGATGCCTTTGTACTACTTGGTATAACTACTGCTGAGGTGTCTCACTGTTGGAGATTGGTGCAGAGCTGGCAATATTCACACTACAGACTTTTTACAACTGAGGTGTACTATGGAAACCAGTGGTGATTGCAGAGTAATGGATGCAGCAATTGCCTTTGCATCCCAACGTCTGTACGCCCAGAGGGTGAGTCGTGACTGTTGGGTTTGTGAACAATTGCTGTAGTTTCAGATGCACATTTAGAATCAGCTGTGGTGTGTTTTGAATTGTGACAGATATGGGCAAGTGATATTTTGCATTAGCGGGGCGGGGTTGCATATGTTTGTACCTTTTGGAAAACATCTTCATAGTTTGTACAATATGCAGCCATGGCCAAAGCTGTAAGTCATTTGAAGCCTAAAAGATTCATGTAATCTTTTGGAAAATCCTAACTGGTGCATTTTGAGAAGATATTTGGCCAGTCATAACTGGCTCCATTTGATGGAGCTGCATCTCAGGTTAATTCTAGGCCATAATTGGGTGCATAGACTTTCAGGAGCAGCAGTCGGGTGAGCTGCTTCCATAGTATCTGGTGGTTTTTATTCTCTAGGTTGCCCTTACTCAATGCTGTGCTCCTTTTGCAGGATATTGGGATTTGTGGAACTTTCTACCAGACCTAGATTACTGTGTGAATCCAGTGGATCCCATAGGAATTATACAGGCTAGTCACAAAGGCATTTTCAAACTTCAGTTTTGGGCCTGTGCATGCATCTGTATTGTAGGTGGTTGATCAACCTCAAAGCAGAATTGGATGTACTTGCAGAGATGTGGTACAGAGCAAAATGGCGTTAATTGGAGGTCACTGGCACAAGGACATGGGCTGAATAACCTTATGATTGGAAACAAATTATGATTTTCTGTAGGGTCTGATGAGAACATCATGTGCATGTCATGGGTAAATGTGTCCATCAGTCATTAAAATTGAAAGTTAAACACATTGTGGTATGTCGGCCCAAGCACAACTCTCACATCTAATTTTGCATTGAAGCTTGAGCACGTTAATAGGAAGGTAACTTCTGTTTCACTAACTTTGAGGAAGTTGAGTGATCCATTGGAATTCGTAGCCCAAATCACCCTCCAGTTAATTCACAGGGTTTCAAGTACGGTTGTGTCGCCAAAAGAAACTCGCCAAGGACCAGAGGGTCTTCTATTTCAGTTAGGTTTGAGGAATATTTCGGGACTTATCTCAAACAAGTAAATCAAAGTAATATTGTTTGCTGAATGTTAACTAGTGAGACTTGATAAATCAAACAAAATATTTTAGAATGATCAAATCGGCGTACAAGAAGTCACGATTACTAATGATAATGTGTTTCAAAGAACAATCGCTATTTTTTTCTAACATTTATATTTTGTCACGTGTTGTTGGTTATTGTTCCCTTAGGAAAATCTTTACCCTGCAGAATTTTCCTAATTATTTAGGTGAAAGGAAAATGGTATTTAGATAAAATTGTATGTTTTAAATGTGATTTGCTTTTTATGGAATTAAAACTGGTTGTTGGGTTTGTGCAATTTTGTGGTTCCTGAATGCAGATATTGTTAGTAGAACATTATTCTCTTGACAGGTACTTTGCTTGAGGAACTGGCAAAGGTGTTTAATCAGTATTCAAGTGACCTTTAATTTACACAAAGGTGTCGCAGTCCATTTAGTTGTGGATTTACAATTGACTAGAGGTTATGTAATTACAAAGAGGTTCTACAGTCCTCTCCTGTCCTGGGTGCAGCTTGTAAAATCCCTGGCCTCTCATTTTTTTTTCACCTGTTGAGGAACTAGTTTTCTGACTAGTGTTCCTGCTGGGATTGTTGGATTGATGCATGATTTGCCAACACATGTAACGGTGTTTATTTCAGAAGCAAGCCATTTCATTAATCTCCCTGTGCATAATATTGTTGTGCTCAAATTTGACCCCAAAGTATTTAGGATGAACATCTTCCCATTGCATTTGCACATGCTAAAGTAATAAGTGATTATTATTGGGGAGAATGATGTGTGAATTGTTTGGAATTCTGTTGTAAACTTACTTTTTCCATCCAGCTTTTTTTTAGGCGTATAATCCTGACCACGTGAATTATTTTGGTCCATTTCTGCTTTCTAAATTGCTGACAAGTGGCTTTGAAAGCTAGAGGAGGTATGTGCTGAATTATTTAGACTGACCTTCAAGCTTTGATGTGGCTTTATAGTTAACTGACTTATTATACAGGGGACACTTTTAATTGTAGTTGATGTAAGGTCTAGGCTTTGTAATGAAAAAGAACTGCTGCAAATATGAAATGTTTCAACAAATAGAATAGATTTTTCAATTCACTCAATCAATGACAGGTCATGACATTTCCTTCCAGAAAAAATACACATTTCCTGAAATAAACCAAAATAACTTTCTGTGATGATTTAAAAAAAAAAGCTTTATTTTAATCTGATTATATAAATGCTCACGAAAGGAGTACTAAAAAAAAGTGCCCACTAGGAAAATTCATTCTGGAAATTTGTGATTCTAAACTAAGTTACATCAAATTCCTGAAAACATCAAAGAAATTTAAAAACATTATACAATTTACTGGTGGGTTAGAACCCAAACACTTCACACATTAACAGCCTGATATTGGGAGGGATTTCTGCCATTTATTTAAACATCTAAATGCTCATTTCTCATGCATTAGATAATTATCAAGGTGACATTTGTCAGTTATTTTCCTTCCCTTTTGCTCCCATAATATAAAAATAAAGCAATTTTTATGTATAAGAAATATTTAACTGTTGTATTAAATCCAAGTGCACTTTACTATTTCAATCACGACAGGCTGGTCTCCTACATTCTACCACCCCGCCTCATAGAGGTTACCCAGAATTGTACCAGTCCTGACCTTGTGTGTTAACTCCAACATTCACTGAGCTAGATACTGGATAAAGGCTCTTTGTTTGCTGCCCTGGTCTTTGGTTGTCTTAGTCTGTGAACAGGGCAAAATTGCAAAGCTCAACAGTTGACAGTTTACTGTTTAATTAAAGGGAATGGTTGAAGTTTAATATAGCTTAAATTGCAAGTGTAACATGCAAGGTCCTTGTAGATTTAAATCGTAACATGTTCTATATGTATGAGAACTAAGAAAAAGAAAAATATTTGTCAACTTTTTATGCAAAGATAATTTTGCATTAATGGTCACAGCATTTGAAAATATAAAGCAAATTTAATCTTTGAATTGCATTTGAAATGTTTTACGAGCTAAATTTAGTTGTGGATTGGTTATTGTGTATGGATTTTCCTTTTTTTTCCTGAGGCATAAAATTTGTTTCTTTCACTATTTAGAAAAAATAGTACTAGCGGGAAAGGTCCAAAATTCAATATAAGCTCATACTTTTTAAGATATGTTTCTAAGCATGTCCAACTTTGAAATGAATAATGATTAGGGTAATGTAGTAGGTAATTGTTTTTTTGAGAAAGCACTTTGTTCGCAGAAGTGACTATTGGATTGCGTTGATGGTTTTCTAGATTGTTGTAGAATCATTAGTTTTCTGCTGTGGTTAAAGGCATGTGAATGCATTTATGACCAGTTTTCCAATGTTACAAACACTTGTATGTACAGCTTTCAGAGCACCATTTTTGCTATTATGTCAAAAAAAAAAGAAATATTTGGAACTGAGAGTTTTAGATTGAAGTGTTTTAGGTTTAAGAAATCTCATATTGCTGTGTTACAGAATACATTTTATCAGTTGATCTTGAATGATGGGGAAAATGATCAAAATGGTTTTCCTTTTGTTTAAAAATGACTGTCAGGGCCTTGTTATTCAGAGCAAGTAGCTTTGGAAGCATTTTGTCGAAGCGTGCATTTGGAGTGTTCACAAGGATTTGTTTGGCAATGTATAAAGTAACAAGTTTACTGTGAAACAAATTAAGATTATAATTTAATTTTCTGGCATTGTTGGAGTTCATATTACTTATGCTGGCGATAAAATTGCAAGATTCTACTTTCTGTGAACGATGTGGTTTACAAATTTGTACTGTTTTGTGAAAATAAATTGCAATTATGTTTTTTCTGATCAAATTTCAGATATCTGTATTCAAGATCTAAAACAATTTAGCACAGAAATTCTTCTTGGTTTATAATATGCTGAACCTTGCAGTAATTGTGTAAGAGTCTGCTTAGGATATTATCCAAACTATTGCAATGTAATAATAAGGGGTTTTGTATAGCTCCGTTTTTAATGTTCATGTTATTCTTGAAAATATTCTATTAATCTCAATTAGATTTTCCAGTTGTGTAAAGCTTGCATCGATTCTCTGGTTACAAATTAGTTACTTCCAAAATGTCACATAATGACTTGCCTTTGAGGTCTTGTTTTGCGATGGTATTTAATTTCAGACTTGCTATCTTGTCTTCAGAATTGGCTAAATATAGTCAGTTTATTATGGTTGGTGATTATAATTTTTTTTTAAACGTCAGTACTCTTGGATGTTATACATTGTTTGGAATTGTGTTCATAATGGAATTAATCACATCTGATAAGATTGTGATTTACGTGGAGTGCTTTAGTCTTTGAGTTGTGCGCGAGGACAGGAATATGATCTCTGGTCATTTTAGTAGCACCCAAAATGTGATAATGATGCTTTTTACTTGGTGTAAAAAATCATTGGACCAGAATTTACTTTGGCATTGTGCATTTTGTATTCATTTTGTTTCCAATTGCTTTTGAGATTTGCAGTTAGTTGCTTTGAAAGACACCCACATCATTTGTAGGTTCTCACGTAAATATTTGTGTTTTTTTCCATCTCGAGTCACCTTGTAGTAATTGATTGAATCCAATTATATATTTTTTGATTCTTAGCTAGATTATCTGTGCCTTGATTGTGTTGTCGCAACTGATGTTTCAGTTCACCTGGGTAAACATTTCTTGATTTGGTTGTGGTTCTGGTTCCACTCCAGAGACCTGAGTGAACAATCTAGGTTGACACCACTGCAACATCGAGGGAATGCTGCTGTATTGTCAGAGATGCTTTCAAGGGGGGTGATCAGCTGATTCTGCTGGCCTCGTTCTCACATTATCGGGCCATATCGGCCCATCAAATTAATGCTGGGACTTGGAACAATACTATCAATCCTATTCCCCTACAATCATTTTTCTCATGCATGTCAACTTTTCTTCTCTACCTTCACCTTCTCCCACCCCCACCACCCATCTTCACTAGGGAAGTCAATTCTATTAACAACCTACATATTTTTGGGATGTAGAAGGTAGCTGGAGGATTTCCAGATAGCTGAAGGGAAAACTCCACATAGATAACATGCGAAGTTGGGATCACACCCATGTTTTTAGTTCTGTAAGGCAGCAGCATGCCTTCTGCACCACTGCCACTCTTCCTTTAAGTTTCAACACAATATGCAAGGCAGGTGTTTTGGATGAATAAGCTGGTGTATGAGCTGAAGAAAGAACCCGACCCAAAATGTCACCTATCCATGTTCTCCAAATATGCTGTCTGGCCCACTGAGTTATTCCAGCACTTTGTGACTCCAGTTGTGCAAGCGGGTCACATTCCGTGACATTGGTGATAAATCTTGTAAAACACCAGGTGACGGGCGAATGATATTACTCCATTATAAAGTGTTGGCAGCATTGCATCTTCCAAAGCCTGATAAAGTTTTGTATGCAATATGTTTACCTTTAATCAGTGTCACAAGAACAGATGAGTTTGTAACTGCGGTTTGTTGAAACGTTCTATGCTGCATTATTGTGGTAGTTGCATTTCAAAAGAGATTTCTCTAGCTGGGAAGTGTTTGAACTCCCGAGGCTGCTCAATTTACTGCATACATGTTGCAGTTAGACACAAAATGCTGGAGTAATTCAGCGGGACAGGCAGCATCTCTGGAGAGAAGGGGTGACGTTTCGGGTCGTTATGAAAGGTCTCGACCCAAAACGTCACCATTTCCTTCTCTCCAGAGATGCTGCCAGTCCTGCTGAGTCACTCCAGCATTTTGTGCCTACCTTTGATTTAAACAAGCATCTGCAGTTCTTTCCCATACATTTTGCAGTGTTCACCGTAGAACGTATTTTATCTTGGCTCAATTTTGCTACGTTTAGTGAAAGCTTGTAACCACGCAATGAAAATCTATTAGAAACTATGATGCTCAAATTATCCATTGTAACTTACACTGATAATAGTGTCACTCTGCCTTTAAAAAGCAAGTTCAGACTGTGTATGACTGAGGTGCGCACTACAGCAAGGGGTAATGGTTGTATTCCATGGCGTGATCGCTGCAAATAGGTCACTCCGTTGTTTTGAAGTGGAGCAGCATTCAGTGTTTCGATGCCCTTGCTCTGCTGTCACAAGTCATTACTCAATCTGCATGACTTAACCATAAAGATCTGATAGTACCTTCATTACCTCAACTATAAATCTGCTGGGAGGCTAATAATTGGACACGATGCAACCAGTATTCAATAGCATTAACTGTGATGTGAATTTGATCTAATATTAAATATTATTTTGCAGTATTTTTGATTGTCCCAATAAGTTGCTGAAGCATTAGGCACTTTGAAAATCTTTCTTCACTCAGCCCATGTCTCAGAGGCACAAATTGAACAATTCAAGTGGATACACAAACACTTTGTGCACTGATTATTTGGCCTTGGGGAAATCCTTGTGATATCAATAATCTGAAAGGAAATTTGGTCATACCTGTTATAAAATTAAGGAAAACATGAGTAAATATTGTCTGGTTTCAACTAAAGATGTCAAGTTAGTATCTTCCTTGACAAGAATAGGGATATGAGACTTGACCTATTTTTCCAATAGATTGCATCACAGATGGAGGCCAGTGTTTTCTATTCATGCGGTCTATCTTTTTCAATTCCTTTTCCTTGCATGTCATTTTTTAAAGATCCTTGATACTCACATATTGTAGATTAACTTTGGTAGTCGGCTTTAAAACTAAAAGTGCTTATTTGCAAAATATTTGAACATGGCCCTTTTTTTACAGTCTTCTTGTTCTATATAATCAGGTAAGTTTCTAATAAGTCAAGTCACATTTATTTATAGAGCACATTTAAAAAAACAACTCTCGTTGACAAAGTGCTTAACATTTGTTATAAGAATAGTATAAACAAACAAACTATATACATATAGCCCTCGCTCAGTGGACGTCAGGGAAGGCTTGGAGTCGATGGAGGGGGCAGTTCTGATGGGAAGGGGGATGCTGTTCCACAGTCTAGGAGCTGCAACTGCAAAGGCACGGTCGCCCCTAAGTTTATGCCTAGACCGCGGGATATTCAGCAGCCCCAAGTCGGCCGATCTGAGGGACCTGGAGGTGGAGTGGTGGGTGAGAAGACTTTTAATGTAGGAGGGGTCAAGCCCATTGAGGGCATTGTAGACATATAGGAGGGTCTTGAAATAAGGGAGGAGATAATTGACATACTTTAGAGAGGGCTTGGTGTTCAGGAAAGGGATCTGTTTTACAGGGTTACAGCAGCTGAGAGCTATTGTCCTCAAAAGTAATGGAGAGAAAGTTACTTCTGTATGATACGTCTGTCGCTGAAAAATGCATTTATAGGCTTCACACATAGTTCGTAGAAGGAAAGTTTCTCAATTTTGCCACAACTAACCATTAAGGACAGATTTTTTTAAAAGCTAAATATGACCCCTGGTGTCTATCAGGTTTTCAGCTGAAGCACGTTTACGTAATAGACAGATGCCAGATTCGTAGAAAAGATCCCTCCACTGGACAGGATGGGGAACTGTGTGAACTGGTTGAATATCAAGGAGACCGGAGAATTCAATCACAACACTTGCATCATAAATCCAGAGTGGACACTTTCCATCGTATGGAAAGGCATTGTCAGAAATTTGACAAGATACATTAAGATTTTAGAACTTTCACTTTTGTTTGTTCTCATTTACCAATCAATACTTGGATATTAAGGAAATCGAGGGAGAAATGCAGTACTGAGTGAGATTATCTGCTGTAGCCTATTGCTTCTCTTTGTGTTCTGTTATAAAATGGAATAGTAGGAACCATTTTAGATGGTACGTCAAAGCTAGATTATAAGGTATCCAAATTTTTGTCTGAAGAAGGGTCTCGACCCGAAACATTGCCTGTTCCTTCTCTCCATAGATGCTGCCTCACCCGCTGAGTTTCTCCAGCATTTTTGCTACCTAATTTCTCCGTAGGTAATTGTTAAATGAAGCCTCGTGTAATGCACATTGTGGCTGAACGATTACCAGTATTACAATCTGATCATGATGATGCAATTAATATATTTCTATTGCTGTTCATTGGGGGTGAGAACGGGTCTGGGAAAGTGGTTTAAGGAAAGATTATTTTAACTGCCAGCAATCACACACAAGAAGCCTTATACATCCTGCATCATAGCTGGGATAAGTATCTCACTCTCCCTGAACATGTTTGCACTAATTCCTGACTGGAAAATTGCGGAGATGAAATCTCAGGTATTCATCTGATTATTATCATTATTCTAGCACCTGTATGACTTCCCCTGCTTCTGGTTTAAAAAAATATATATTTTTGGTTCTTTCAGATCCTGAAATAATTGTGCATGCTAATTTTAATTTTAAGCTAATGATTAGCTATTAAAAAAAGCTTAAACTGAATTACATATTTTCATATTTTTCAAATTAATTAAATTGATATTTAAAGCTAAGTGTGAAGCTCCTGCGGATTACTTTGGTATTGGGGATTATCATTAAAACCCACACTTGGTCTCATTTAATCTCCATTGCCAATTTCCAAGCCCATCAATGATATGAGGGTACAAAGTACATAAACTAAAATTACCTGCCAACCTCAAACTTTGCAGTAGTCAGTTTTTAAAATATATTATTTCTGTTTTAACCTCTATGTTCGATGGATAATTTTAATGGTAGATTCACAGTTATGAGTAGTTCTTAATGAGATTCTTGTTTTTGATTATGCTTGTGGGTGAGTTTGATATATAGATGTACCAAGTCCTTCATGAAGGTTAGTGTTGTCATTTCAATTATCTTTCTCAAGAACATAAGGAAATAGGAGCAGGGATAGGTCACTAGCTCACCACTGGCATCTTCCCTGCCATTTAGTGTTATGGCTGATCTGCCCCTCATCCTCCACATTTCTTGGGCCTGTTCCACAAACCCTCAATGAGCTTTTTAATCCAGATTTTCAGTTTTGCTCGCTATATTGGATTTTGCCTCTAACTGGTTAGTTTCTTGTGTTCATATAGTTAAAGTGGCTTGTGCAAAAGCTGCAGAGTAACAAGCTGAATTTAAAAAAAAATGTTAGAGTTACTGTCGACTAAGTTCCAAATTATCATTGAACAAGGAATTTAAAGTAACAATGACCTGTTATAAAATAACAAATTAGTTTTCAAATCTTCCGTGACATAACTACTAAAACATTTATTTCACAACCACCAGGGAAATTAAGAAAATTACAATTTTGATAGGCATTCAGCATGGACCCATTGGCCCAACTTGTCCATGTTGACCACGATACCCTATCTGCACTCGTCCTGCTGAATGCAGAGGATTGAACTGCATTGAACTTGTGTGAATAGTTGAAGTGAATACCGATTACGAAGCACTTCGATTGGAGTGATTTTCTCGTGGAATCCTGATTTTGTTGTTTTTATAACATTTTAATAAATCATAAGTAGCAAATTCGCCAGTGCGTTGATAAATAGTGGCCAAATGGTATAGAAAGCCTGTGTTTCTCTTTTGTGAAACATATTGTCATTTGCCCTTGTTTCCATTTGTCCCGTATAACACAAGATAGATGGTTTGTAATTTAACATCTTGTTTTTTTAAGCCATAGCTAAATCTGATCAGTTTGGTGGAATGTTGCCAAATTAAAGTACCTTGTCCCCTATATCAAACAATTGCTGATTAGGCATGATATGCCTGGGGAAGCGAGCATTTTTCTATGCCACCTGTTCAGACAAATACCTGAACTGTACAGATAAGGGTTCTAGGTTACTCCTGAATACTGAATAGTTCAGATGATTGAAGCTGATGAAGCTGAAGGCTCAACTTATCTGGAAGGTCAAAATGTCTCTGGGCATACTCTAGCATTGCCACTTGATCAAAATCAGCGATGCACATCAACAGAATGAATGCCATCAGGGGTAAAGGAGAACTAGGGCAAATGTTTTTGAAATATTTCAAATGGATAGAAAAGTAGACGTTTCTGATTAGATTTCCTTCGGCGTTTTAATACTGGCTGGATTTGGAGGCTTGTTATTAAGATATTGGAATTATAGTATTTAAACATTTAGATGAGATACAGGGTTAAAGCTGTGTAATGTGGGAAGCTGTGAGGAATTGTGAAATGTTCAAGAAGGAACTGCAGATGCTGGAAGATCGAAGGTACACAAAAATGCTGGAGAAACTCAGCGGGTGCAGCAGCATCTATGGTTGTGAAATGTTTAGTTTGTACTGATTCTGCAAGATGCGGTCTTGTGTGGTGACGTTTGTATACACGGCAACAGTCTGATTGCATTCTTTATTGCAGACATTGATTTGTCATCCCGTTTATTCTTTCTGCAGTCTGTAAAGTTGATTTAAATTGGTTGACAACAGGATTGGCTGGTTCTCCTCAGCTGCTTAAGGGAAACACCTCAGTTTTGGTCACAGGTAAGATTCTCTTATGTAAAGGTTGTTTAGAGGTTTAAGCCTTCTAAAGGCTTCATGGTAGTTGAACCTCATTTTGAGCTGCGATACTGAAATTTACAGTTTCTAAGTAGTATTCAAAAATAGCATAGCCTTCAGGATCATTTTGGCTTAAATAAAGTATTTCAGTTCTTTTGTTCTTTTGGTTTCTGTAGTTGACACTTTAAAAAAAAAAAAGACAATTGAGACTTGAACACTTTTAGGCTAGCTATTGGCTTGAAGGTTGATTGGTATGTTGGATTAAAATGTTGTCTATCTGCATCATTGTTACTCGAATGCATTGGTTTTACAGCACCATTGATCATATATTTAAAATTTGTAGAATTGGCTTTTACCATCCTAAGCACAATTTTAAAATCTGTATCGAGTAAAGTTATCAAGAGTTTGTTGTACTTCATGTTTGAAAAATAATTTAAAATATTATTCTTTACAAGCTGAGATTTTTTTCCTGATTTAAAACAAGTTGCAGTTTGAACAAGCTAAACTGTATTCATATAGATATTGGCATATCTATAAAGTTTGATGAAAACAATCATCTGAACATGCAGTTCCACATTACATGTATTGTTTGGACCCAAGTTTTATCTCAATGTCACCTCTCTGTCTTTGCACTGCCTCTTACTTCATCTGATATCCAATATTGGATGAAAATAACTTTGTTTCTGACCACTGCTACCTCCTCCATTTACACTCTTAAAGTTATGGTTTTGTGAAGCTTCTTCACCAAAGCTTCACACTACCGCCTCTTGGAGTAACAGACTTTCTACTCTATTCCCAATGTGGTTTTCTTTTCAATACTGTTCCAGCAGAGCCCTCTTGTTCTGCCCCTTTGTCGAATTGAGCTTGGAAACAAGTCTTATCTAATTCTCCCACCCCTTCCATTCACTCTCCCCGATAATCAATCCCAGCTCTGGCCCCAGATTTTAAGAGGTGGTCATTACATTCAAATAACATTGATTTGCCATTTCCTCCTTTATATCAATAATTCCTCCAGTTCTATGAAATGCTTTCCTTTCCTCCTCCTTCTCCATCTTTTCTCCTCTCCCCTCCACCCCTCCATGCTCCTCCTCTCTTTCCTCCCCTAGCCCTAGCCCTTCTGTCCCCCCTCCCTCCTCCCCCCCCCCCCCCCCCCCTTCCCCCCCCCCCCCCACCAACGTCAGTGCTCTTTCCTCTCTCCCCTACACTGGCCCTCTGCCACTTCGCCCACCACTACCCTGACCTTCCGCCCCTAACCTCCATAATCCACTGCTGCCGATCCTTCAGTTTTACCCTCCTACCCTTTGTGATCAAGCTACTAGTTTTGGATCTGAAAGTCCTTAAATTATATGCTCTTAAATTTCACCTGAATATGTTTGTATGGACAGCCTGGGAAGTATTTTGTTAAATGTACAACTTGGAGCAGTGAATTGATTCATTATTGTATCTTAATTAAATTGCTATGTAATTACATTTTTGGTCATGTATTTTTGCATGTTGGACTGAAATTAATGCAGTGTTTGTTAAAATTCTAAATCATGGCTTCTGTGCACAGATGGTTTTTTTGTGATGGCTTTTTGTATGCTAAGTACGTTTTACATTCTGGTTAGGCTGGTATTGTTCTAACAAGTCTGATGGAGTTCGTGCCTTTTTCATCAACAGGTGGTTGTTGTTGATTGGGTTCAGCATGGCCGTGGTCATCCGCTTGCAGGGTCTCCCCATTGTGGCGGGGACAATGGATATCCGCCATTTCTTCTCTGGATTAACCATTCCTGATGGTGGCGTGCATATTGTAGGTGGTGAACTTGGTGAGGCTTTCATCGTTTTCTCCACAGATGAAGATGCGCGGCTTGGTATGATGCGTGGTGGGGGCACGATTAAAGGATCTAAAGTATCACTGCTGCTGAGTAGTAAAAATGAAATGCAGAATATGATTGAGCTCAGTCGTAGACGTTTTGAGACTGGTAATGTGGATATGCCTCCGGTGGGGTCCAGTCGGCCAGGGCCACCTACCAATATTAGTCTGAGTGGAAGGGGTAACTTGCCTACTACTATGGGTAATCTAAACACTCCCACTATGGTTACTACAGCTTCCTCGATACATGAAAGCCTAGGCAATAAGAATGTGCCTACCTTTTCTGCAGCCAGTGTTGGAAGCACGCCCTCCAGTCTCAATCTCACTTTTAGCAGCCCTGGGTTTAGTATGGGTTCAACCATGACCAGCAGTATGCCGCCATTAAATACTATAAACTCTGTACCACCTCTGCCACCACTTCCTCCTTTACCTACAATGTCATCACTACCGCCTATGCCTTCAATTCCTCCGATTGGTATTTTGCCAACACTGCCACCAGTGCCTCCCCTTCCTCCCATAGCTCCCCTTGCTCCTATTCCCCCAATGCCACCCATACCCCCTATACCAAGCCTGCCACCAATGCCTCTAAGTGCAGGGAGCACACATCCTCTAGGAAGCTCTGGGCCCAGTGGAATGAATGGCTCTGGATCTGCCTTGGGCATCAGTAGTAGCCTAGGGTCCTTGTATATGGGTCCTATGGGTTCGTTGAACCCCATCCACCCCTTGAATTCACACAGTTCCATCAATAAAGGACCACCTCCAATTAATCCAGATGACTTGTATGTCCATGTTTATGGCATGCCATTCACAGCGATGGAATCGGATGCGAGAGATTTTTTTCATGGACTTCGAATTGATGCAATACACATGATGAAAGACCACTTGGGACGCAATAACAGAGATGCAATGGTGAAGTTTTATGGCCCTTCCGACACTTTTGAAGCTCTGAAACGTCATGGAAAAATGATGATGGGACAACGATTTGCCAATGTGTTCCCTGCAACAGAGAGACAATGGTTGAATGCTGTAATTGGCTTTAATGCACCTAAAAGCATGGGACCCCCACCAAGCATAGGGCATTATGGACAAAACCTGCAGCCCTTTCACACATCTCGGTCTGAATCTCCAAACCGACGCGAACGATCACGATCACGCTCTCCCCACGAGAAGGAATTCTGTGTCTATTTGAAAGGCTTACCATACGAAGCTGAAAACAAGCACATCATGGAATTCTTCAATAAGTTGGAGCTCATCGAGGATAGCATCTACATAGCTTATGGACCAAACGGAAGAGCAACTGGTGAAGGGTTTGTGGAATTTAAAAATCCCACAGACTATCAAGCAGCATTGTGTCGCCACAAGCAGTACATGGGCAGTCGCTTCATCCAGGTGCATCCTATTACCAAAAAAGCAATGTTAGAAAAACTGGAAATCATTCAGAAAAGAACACACAATTTTGTGCAGAGTGAGCAAAAGAGAGAAGTAAGCATGAAAATCGAAGACGGGTGCGGTTCACCAAAATTATGTGGGCACATGTGGAATATACCGTACAATGTAACAAAAAGTGATGTCTTCCAATTTCTGGAAGGTATTGGACTGGCAGAAAATGGCGTTCAGGTACTTGTTGACTCCAATGGGCAAGGGGTGGGGCAAGCACTTGTGCACTTCTTAAATGAAGAAGAAGCACAGAAAGCTGAACGACTACATCGCAAGAAATTAAATGGGCGCAATGCATTTCTCCAACTAATCACTCTCGAGCAGAAGCACGAAATGGAAACAAATCCACCATTTCAATCCAAAGGTCAACATAATCCAAACCTAGGGAGTCTTGATCATCCTTTCCTCCCAAGTGTTGGAGGAGAGAAAATGTTTTCTCCTGGGGGCAGTTCAGGTAATCTTAATGGACCTGCACCACCGTTCAACCCTGTTAGTAACTTTAGTACATCCAGTAGTCTATTTGGTCCTGGAGCAGTTTTGTCATCAGGAGTGAGTGGGAGTGCTGGTGATGGTCCTGTGGGAGGGTCTCCCTTTGGGAGCAACAGTGCAAGTAACTTTCCAGCACTGGGTGTTGAGCCAAACTTTGGTGGTCCTCTCAGCACCAACACTCCAACCGTGGTCAAAGTTCAAAATTTGCCCTTTAAAGTGTCAGTGGATGAAATACTGGATTTCTTTTACGGCTACCGTGTGATTCCTGACTCCGTGTGTCTGCAATTCAACGAACAAGGCATGCCCACAGGTGAAGCAATGGTTGCTTTTGAGTCTTGTGACGAAGCAATGTCAGCAGTTGTAGACCTCAGTGATAGACCGATGGGTTCTAGGAAAGTCAAGCTAGTCTTGGGATAACCCTGCATTTTAATGCCTGGCTCTCCTAGGCTTGCCTTTAGCACAGACAGTTACTACGGAGGTTGGCTGATATTCTGACCTAAAATCTGAAAGTGTTTGCAGCAGACTTTTTGACCCAGATAATTTTTAATCCAATGAAAATGTAGGCGTAAGTGGAAATGAAGTACATACCGCTGATAGTGTAGACCTAGCAGAATTGGATTTTTTTTCAGCAGATCCATGAAACTGTTAGCTTACTCGTACTGTAGGCAAACACAGATACATACTAGTTGCTAATACTCTGTTATTACAATGCAATTATTTTGATTTTCAGCAGCCTGACGGCTGAGTGGAACCAAGCTCTTTATGGTAGCACGTCAAGTGCAGATAACCCTATGGAATTGATGCACAGAGCTAGTCTTAGGTTGGGCAGTTTTTCTAACTGATGTAAATTATTGTATTTGTGTCCTTGGGGTATTATTGTCGGCTGTCAATAGATGCAGTGAAATAGTAGGAATTAGGGGATAAATCAGTTGAAAACTCAGTTCTTAATGTGCATGTTGACCCTCTTGTTCTGGGCATGGTATGTTTATTTTCTTTGAATCTTGGAGTTGGAGTGTAACCATTCTCTCTGATCTTTGTACATACAAGGCAAACTGTGGGTTAAGTTGTTTCACTTGAGTTCAAAAGACACCTGCTAATATATGGCCCTGGGCTTGACTTTCAACTGTTTATAGAACATTACTAATGTGCTAGTTACCTAATTGTTCTGCTAGTACCCACACTTCTCGTCCATGCTGTAACAGTGATACGTTTGTTTGTGAAAACTGAGAGGAATATTATTTTAAACATTACAGGCTACTAGTATTTAGGCGACCTGCTCAAGGATTTGGCCAGAATCAAACAATTAATCCTGGTGCATGGTGGCAATTTTTTCTGCATTAATACTTTTTTTTAATGCTCGTTGATTTATAAAATATACAAAAAAATGCCTAAATAAAACCCACTCAAAGATCGGACTAATTCTTGGAACAATGTTTCTTCTAAAGTTGAGTGGAACATTTATTACCCTCTGGCACTGGAAAAAGTTGATTGTCTTCATACCAACATGCAGTGCTTGTAGAAATTTAGTGTAACTAGCATTTGAAATGTATTTGTAAGCAAATGTGCTGGATAACTACAGTACCTTGTGCTGGGAAATGCTGTACAGTCTTGTTTATGACCCATAACTCGATCCTACTGTATCATATCGTAAGTTTTTTGTAAAAGATACAAAATGAATCAGTAAGAGTGTGATGCCATTTTTAAGAGAAAATAGAACAATGCGTATTACTTGTTTGAATTTTTTGATGTTTTTTGCAAATGATGTTGAAAGGAGATCTGGAAATGTGTGCAACACTACACTGTATAGTGGGGGGTAAAGGACTTTATTGGTCTACTGAGCAATATCCAGGTCCCAGTACATTTTGGGATTTTGGATCCCTGTGGTTTTCAGTTTTAAGGTTTCAGTCTTAATGTACTGTGCCAATTTATTTTAAAGCATGGGACAGTGGGGTGGCATTTGGAGCCCATTGGTCTCTTTACAAGAGCACAAGTTCATACAGGATCTCAAAACAAGTGGGAAGTTTTGATTGGCAGTGGTAGCTAATAGCAAAGCTGCTCTCAGCTTCTGCTCGTCAATTCTCCAGTCAAATAACTTGACAGGTCAATGCCCAAAATCTGCTCAGTGGGCTGATGTAAAAAGTTCCTATATACTACGTGTAAGAACTATTGTAAGAACTGCATTGTTCTTTGTGTGATGGGATATCTGCAGATGCAACATATTAAGCGTCTTTGTATTTGGCATAGTTGCATTTAAAGGTTGACTTTGTAATTTGCAGACCGATGAATTTTACATTTACATCTGTTTGAGATCAGCAGGCAAAGTTTTGAACTTAACCATGATGTAAAAGAACAAGTTGTACATACACCTTTATCTTTTGCAGCTTTCTGTCAATAAAATGCATTCCGTGATAAATAAAGGAAACGGCTCCTTTTAGGTTTAGATGTAAAGCTTTGTGTTGCCTTTTTTTTATAAAAAGCCAAACAAATGGCATGTTTGTTGGCTGTCTTTTTGATTATTGTATTTTGTGTGAAATAGTGAAGATATTTTAGTGCACCAGATGGCCTGTTGAAAATGAAGTTGTCCAATACTGATTACAAGTTTGGGAGGACTATTATCCATCTGATTTCTCCCATTGATCACCTGTACTTAATTTGAATGGAAAGTAATAAGGTAATGTTTTATTTAAGTTTCTTCAATGATCGCCAGTGACAGTGATACTCCAGATGAAGAGTTTTATTGCTGTCCAACATTGGGTTGAGAGAACCAACTGAAGTGAGGGGAATGGGGAATTTCTCCACCTATAATTAAATGTTTCTTTTTGTTTTGTAGTTTCTTTTGTTGGCCTAGCATTGTTTCTCACTCCTCTTCACTAGCACCTCTTCAGTCTTAAGATCCCTTGAGTTCTGCTTAAGGAACAAAAGCCTATTTTTAGTTTAACCCTCACTTTTGTTGATGTCAAGAGAAGATCCGCTGATGTTAGGTTAATTTGATTTACCCTTTGAGGAATACTGACTACTTTGCCCTTCTGTTTACTTTTTGCAGAGAGTATGCAATAGGTAGAAACTCTTTAACAAAATAGAATGAGCACATTTTTGTCTGGCTTGTCCTTGTATGCTATGATCTCAATTGACTTTCAATTTTCAAAGTTGTACATAATATTTACATTGACATTTTGTTTGCTGCTCTTGTATGATCCTTAAAATGCATATATAAAATGACAGAGTAACGTTACTTCATGTGTTTAAATTGCTTGTGTCTGATTTACTTTGCCTGCTCATTGACATTGCTGGAAAGACACTGGTGTGCTATCTCTCAACATTGTGCAGACCATTCTGCAGTTCCTGGTTGTTCTCTCTTTGAATTAAAAGGCATTTTGTGCACCAGATAGTCTGGTTTCATTGCAAACTTTTTACATGATCATTCATTTGTTAATGATCCTTTGTTTATGTGGAATACATAGGGTGTATCTCTCAAAGGCATTGTTTATATTCTATATTTCATAGAAAATCTGCTGATTTTGATCAGTTTTAAATAATTCCAAATGTATTTGTCTATTTCTTGTACTTCATCTATCTCTTTTCAAACTGGCACAGAAAGATTTCATGGTATCATCTCAAAAGTTGTTTTCATTAATGATCTAGCTCTGGCTGACAATGCTAATTGTCTTTCTCATTAATGTGCAATAGATGAAACAAATAAAGATGTGGTATTTCTCAATGTGGTGTGCCAATGGATTAAAAACTACTGTGGTAAAAGTGGCCATTTTGTGAATGAAACTCAACTGGATATTTTGCAAGAAGTACCATCTGATTATCGATGTTATGGTTGATTGGTGAGCTGTTTTGCGATTACGTTAAACATCATGAGCTGACAAGCCGTTGAATTGCAATGACGAGTGTGGAGCCATTGGATCCACCGGAATGTTCCACATTAATCAGGTGCAAAGGTTGATGATATTTGTGTGGGTGTTACTGAGGAATATTCTGATTATTCAAATGGTGTTCTTTTTATGTGCCACTGTTAGTTGCTGTCAACTCTGCCTTTGAATTTTGAGAACTTTGGTTCAGAGTTGGCTGCCGAGTACAGTTCCTACCACGTTGATTGCAAAGTCATTGTGCTGTCAGCTGGCAAAAGGTAGGTTGATGTAGGTTTGTAGAAAGGAGTGGGTTAATAAAGTCAATGATAGAACGCTGATATGCACTTACATCTTGGACAGATGGTTTTAATCTCATTGTATATGGATGAAATTGTAAGCAGCTTTGCCACTGAAATAGTGGTTGGCTGCACCATACATAACAAACATTACAAAGGAGTGGTTTGGATTGTTCCAGAGTGCATTAAGAATCTATCATGGAATGTAGAACGGTGACAGCTACATCCGAGTTGGAATGAGTTTTTATTTGCCCTGAAGGACATTAGTGAATCAGTTGAATTTTTAGTCCAGTAACATTTCATGATTTTTTTCCTGGTGCCACTGCACAATTATTTTGCATCACCTTAAGTCATATTGGGATTTGAACGAGTGACTGAAGTTACATGATGTACTTGTGCTTTCACTGTGTATCCTTTGGTTAGTTCTGAAGCATAATTTATGTTGATTCTGGTCAGGATACCCGGGAGAAGGAACGCATTGGTAGCTATTTTCATTTCAAGTCTTTGGCAACAACTTGTGACCACTATATAGTTCCCTAGAGCAGCCCTCCCATAAGATCTAATATTTCAATGTAAACTTTGGACTATGCATTTGAACATCTGAAGAACAAGTGAACAAATCTCTGCGAGAGTTGGGATATATACAGTGCATCTGGCCGGAGCATTGCTTAATTTGCAAGGTGTGGTGTACTTAGCCCACTGTGACGAAGCCAGCCATCACGTACCCATCTAAACTAACCCCAGTGCCCTGTACTTCTGTAGATTCCAATGCCATGAAGTTGCAAGTACTCACCTAAACACATGCATTGTGAAAACATTTGCCTCCTGCAACCTAATCTCCAGTTAGGTCATAATACACCCATCATAGGCTAGAAAAAAGATCTGCCTCAATCCCTCTAAATCTTATACCCCTTCATCTATACATTCTGGTTGTAGGGAGAAGTTTCTCACCATCCACGCACCCCAATTTGGTGGATTTCAATTGCGTCCCATTGGGCTTAGGCTAAAAGGAAAACAAACCCAGCTTACAGTTCCTCGTTTCATCTGCTTGCTCACAGTGCTGCATCCCAGTGAATCGACAACATTTCAGTGAATCGTGTCTGCAACCCCTCCAATGAAATTATGTCCTTGCTATTGTGCAGCGGTCAGAATGGACAGCCCTCCAGCTGAGGCCTACCCAGTGTTTTACAGAGTTGGCACATAACATCCTTGTTATAGTTTGTGCCCTGGCTTAAGAAGGGAAGTCTCCTGTGTATGTTAACTGCCTTTTGGGACCCTTGGTTAAAATTCTCTTTTGCCATTGCTTAGCACCAATGTAGTTCATCTTGGGTGTCGTGGGCAAGTTAGGCTGAAGGGCCCGTTTCCATGCTATATGGTTCTAATACCATACTTCACGTCACCTGCATTTTTGCTTGTCATGCTTCCTACATTCACATAACCAACACTAAGGGTCCCAGCATCAATCCCTGCAGCATGTCATTTGTCACAGGCTTCCAGTCATAAAAATAACCTTTGGGGAAAATCCAGCAGATGGTGGAGCCAGTAGTGTTTGGACTAGTCTCCCATGTGGTGCCTGTCAACAACCTTCCATGAAATTATCAAGATGGGAGATGATATGGAATTTATAAAATACCATGCTGCTGAAAACATTAGAGCAAACCACTTTATGGTCTAGTAGCATCATTCTATTTTGATATTTTAAAACATTTCTAGTATTTGTCCACAAACATGTGAAACTTCTTCTTAAACTATTTCAGTGTCATTCACCCTTGAGACTTTATCACAAAATTTCATTCACACTCGACTAAATTTTCTTATGTTTTTTTGGTAATTTTTGTCTTATTCTCCCTTGCGTATAATTTTATATATAATTTATTTTGTCACATGAGCAAAAAACATCAATTAACTCATTTCTTAAGTGTTTATTTTATTCAACTTTTGGAACATCCTAAAAATATGTAAAGAAAACTCAAAAAAAAATTACCACTGGAGTTGGAAAATCATACTATTAGAATGATAAAAAAAACTATTCCAACGTCTATACACTGGACTTCAACCCCATCCTACCGTTTCGGCCTTCGATTACTGCAGTTTTTTCCTTTTACCATGGAGTATGTGATTTAATATATTAGTATCTAACATTATGGTGTTAGTATCTAACTTTCTATAACTCTCCCCGACAAAAGCTCACAATACCACCAAATATCAACTTTGGCAGCTAAATTGCTACACAAAGTAAAGTTACAGTTCAACAGTTGCCTACGGCGATCCTCCAATGTTGCCATTTCTAAATTTATGATCCCTCTAGCTCGTCTGGTCTTCTCTAAAAGGTTATATTACAGTAAATTTGGGAAATATCCTGCTACTTTGAAATTAGAAAATTTAGAGAGATTTTTTTTTAATTTTGAGAGAAATAAAACATATCAAATTTCCAGCTCCTCTGCCATTAAAACCAACAAGAGCTCACTGACCACTTTAATGGCAACACCTTTTTTAAGTATAGAAAAACATATATAAATCTCTGAATAAATTAAGTCATTCACCCCTCTAGTTTCATTCACTCCAAACTAATTTCATTCGCTCTTGGGTGAATCATTCACCAGTTTAAGAGGCACTGCTGCACCATAATAAAAACCTTAATACCCAAACTCTGTGCGGTAAATTCAGTAACTGCAACCTCCTCACACATTTGTGCAGCAGAGATTAATCTTTGCATACTGTACATACTGCCAGCGTTTCTTTACAAGTAACACCATGATCAACTCTTGTTATCATCCAGTTGTGATTGTCAAACACTTGCACCCAGGTTTAACCATATAACAATTACAGCACGGAAACAGGCCATCTCGACCCTTCTAGTCCGTGCCGAACACATAATCTCCCCTAGATCCATATACCTGCGCTCAGACCATAACCCTCCATTCCCTTCCCATCCATATAACTATCCAATTTATTTTTAAATGATAAAAACGAACCTGCCTCCACCACCTTCACTGGAAGCGCATTCCACACAGCTACCACTCTCTGAGTAAAGAAGTTCCCCCTCATGTTACCCCTAAACTTCAGTCCCTTAATTCTCATGTCATGTCCCCTTGTTTGAATCTTCCCTACTCTCAGTGGGAAAAGCTTTTCCACGTCAACTCTGTGCACGTTAACTGCAAAGTAAAACTCCCATCTGTCCTAACAGGGTTTTAACCCCAACCTTCAAACACAACCTCATGTTAAAGTGAAATAACCAACTCTCTGTCCTATATATATATATCCTTCGTGTTTACTCTTGCCTGAGATTGGGGCAAGTTTTATTCAGCTTGGAGTCCTGATGTCATTGGCTTCCCTAGATGTGATTCCCAAGTCTCAATCATTCTTTGCCACCTTGTTCAGGTACCCATCCTTCACGTTACCATTGACAATGTTCAAATATAAATTTTAATAACAGACCCATTCTGCCCATTCAGACGTCCATGGGCATTACTGACGAGCCTTTTTAAAGGACATATGCTTCACCCCCGGTGCTGCAGTCACTTGCAACGCTGATAGTTAATAAATGCAGTCTGATGAATTATGATTAGAGTAGTCCAAGAAATTGGAGAATTGGCATCCATCGGCAGGATCGACCCAGACCCATCTTGGGCCTTTTTTCAGGAGCAAGAGCTCATTCTCCGACCAGCCCATGTGCTATATACACCTGCGGCACTTGTGCTCATCGTTCAATGGGGGAAGGGGGAACTGGATCTCATCCCTTGACTGGCTCAGTAGCTGCTTTGGCGATCATTTGAAACCAACGTACGCCGCTTGCAAAACAAGTTTAACAGTAAATAAAAGACCAATAAACTGCGTGGTTCGTTGGCGTGGGTTTTGCGTTTCATTGATCAAGTCATCGATTAAATAAATGTACCCGCGGTCGTCCATCTGTTGTATAGAAATAGTCCTCGACCGCTTGGTTTCCTTTTGGAGATGGGAATACTACTACACAAAACTAAACCCACGCTATTCAACTGGTAATTGTGTCGATCACTGTGACCCCGTCTAGTTCTATACCGTACTGGACAGATTAAGGATTCGAAGGTAAACTGCGTGATTTTCTCGGGCGGGGGCGGTAGGGTGGCGTCCTATTTTGGATGTGAACCTTTTTACAATTGCTGGAAATCTGAGACTATCGCTGGAAATACATGTCAGTCAGCATCTGTAGAGGGAAGATCACGGTGGCATAAACACCGCGTCTGAACTAACACTGGTGTGCAAGATCAATTAATGCGCTCTTACCTCGAGGTGGAAATTGGGTGGGGGGGGAGAGAATAAAAAGACTGCAGATGCTGGAATCTGAAAATTGCAGAATAAACTGCTGAAAGAAGTCAGCAGGTCGCGCAGCATCTAAGAGGCGATAGGGATTGTCAACTTCAGTCCTCATTGCAGGGGTTCGACCCGCAACATTGCCATTAGTTCCTCTAATTCACCAATGTAGTGTTCCAGCAGTTTTATTAAAGTTCCCAAACAAAAGCTCGTAAGAGTTCCAACATGAAAGAACAGAGAGAGAGAGAGAGAGAGCGCGCGACGATAGCAAAGTTACACCACAGCGAGCTTAGTGATTCCTGCACACAAATATATTTTAAATTGCAGGTCTGACGCTCGATTCCCATTGCCGTAAGTTCTTGTTTGGCCATTTCGAAAATGGCTCACAAATCTTCCTGGCGTCTCTGTAGTTAACTCGGCCACTGGTCTGGTGTAAACTTGGTTATGTTTTCCCCAGTAGGGTACCGGGCTTGAGAGGGAATGAAGCATCTCCACTCTCAGTAGCCATTTCCTCTTGCAGGAGCGCTAGCAGCATGAGACACTGCGGCGTTTCAAGCTATCTAGACTCGAGTACAACAGACATTAATGTTCCTATCAGCTTACCACGCGCTCCCGCTCCCCATCTGGTTCGTTTTTTTGGACAACGTAAATCACATTCTGGCGGTGCTAATACAGAGACTTCCATCCGCGATAACAACAGGATGCAGAATCGCCAACTGGATTAACTAAAAAAAAAAGCAAATATTGACATTCTTGCCAATAGTTCCCGTCTAACACATGCATGTCAACAGAGGAAAGGTAATATATTGGAAAGCATTCTCCCGTTCAACAGGAAGGCAATTATGGTGATGTAATTCCTTCAGTTGTAGATTAGGTAACCCGCATGACCTGTAGCAGTGAAACGGTGACACACCGATAGAAGTGGGCATTACGTTTGAGGACCATGTTTTATGTAGCTGGTCCATTGATATCATAGCGTTTACAATTCCCTGACTTTAGGTGACTTTATTTAATCTAAACGATGCACTGCTGAAGATTTCACTACAAATAACCGGCCTTGTCACTTATCATATGCCTTATCACTTACAAGTTACAACTATGGAAACTGGAGCACAAAACTAAATGAGCTCCAAATAAATCAATAGTGGTGGAATAGTTCTTCCCAGACCGAGGGCAAATTTACAGTGGGACTTTCAGGAGTTGACCAGACCATGATCTTTGGATATTAATGGTTTTTGTGCTCGTTATAATTTTGAAGTTTGATATTGACAAACTTTGAAAACTGTAAAGAGTTGGAAGGGCTAAGGACTATATGAAACATAGAAATGGAATGTGAAACGGGCAGAGATATGTGAGGAAGGTGAAAGTTAATAGACTTAATGGAGCAGTTTTAAAGATATGCAGGGGAAGATTTGGATTTACACATACTAAAAGCTTTGAAGGTGACAAAGTGAGATTTTTATGGAAAATGAGATCATGACTATAAACACAAAAGAGAGGTTACAATTAACCATCACAAATCCCTGGTTAGTCAATCGTTCAACGGTACTTTAGTGATACACGTATCCAAGTACAGTGAAATTCCTTTTGCATACAGTTCAGTGACAATCCTAGTATACATTAGGCATGATCATAGACAAGTACATGAGTGTAGACGACACTGCCTCAGTACACAAGAGCAACCACGTTTTCGCTGCCATCTTGTATCCTTCATGTCTGAAATTCAGACCCACCAGTCTAATACTTCCAAGTCTGGGAACTGCACTTAAGGAGAACTATAAAAACCTCTGAACCATGGTACCAAGATCTTTGAAAATTATACGAGGGACAAGAAGTTTCCATTGTCTGGAGAGGAACAATGGTTGTCTACATGGACCAGAGAAAGGTGAGGGCGTATTAAAAATAATTATGTCGTTCAGTGAATGTGGAGAGCGTCCTACTGCTCTGAGGACCAGTATCATTGAGGGGGGGGGTTGGTTCTGAGAAATGTGTAAATCATAATTTAGGAAGACACAAGCTAACCAATAGTCACGTGTACTATTTAAGGGAAGATCATGTCTATTGAAAGGAGAAAGCCTTGGTAATTGAGGGGGAAATAAAAGCGAGTTGGATTTAAAGTTAAAGTTGGTTCAGTACATAGGCAACAATACAAATTGTCAGATCCACATATGGTGATCATCAGCTTTTGTTCATTGAAGATCTATTTCACTGTATTCCTTCAGCATATCCCAATTGATCAAAATAAATGGATGCCTACAGCAGCAATCTGACAACAAGATGATTTGATCTTTCACCTGTAGCTCTGATTTAGTTGACATATCTCTTATAACCATATAAGCATATGACAATTACAGCACGGAAACAGGCCATCTCGGCCCTTCTAGTCCGTGCCGAACACTTATTTTCCCCTAGTCCCATTTATCGGCACTCAGACCATAACCCTCCATTCCTTTCCCGTCCATATACTTATCCAATTCATTTTTAAATGATAAAATCAAACCTGCCTCCACCACTTCCACTGGAAGCTCATTCCACACAGCTACCACTCTGAGTAAAGATGTTCCCTCTCATGTTACCCCTAAACTTTTGTCCCTTAATTCTCAAATCATGTCCTCTTGTTTGAATCTTCCCTACTCTCAATGGAAAAAGCTTATCCACGTCAACTCTGTCTATCCCTCTCATCATTTTAAAGACCTCTATCAAGTCCCCCCTTAACCTTCTGCGCTCCAAAGAATAAAGACCTAACTTGTTCAACCTTTCTCTGTAACTTAGTTGCTGAAACCCAGGCAACATTCTAGTAAATCTCCTCTGTACTCTCTCTATTTTGTTGACATCTTTCCTATAATTTGGCGACCAAAATTGTACACCATACTCCAGAATTGGCCTCACCATTGCCTTGTGCAATTTTAACATTACATCCCAACTTCTATACTCAATGCTCTGATTTATAAAGGCCAGCACACCAAAAGCTTTCTTTACCACCCTATCTACATGAGATTCCACCCTCAGGGAACTATGCACAGTTATTCCTAGATCCCTCTGTTCAACTGCATTCCTCAATTCGCTACCATTTACCATGTACGTCCTATTTTGATTTATCCTGCCAAGATGTAGCACCTCACACTTATCAGCATTAAACACCATCTGCCATCTTTCAGCCCACTCTTCCAAATGGCCTAAATCTCTCTGTAGACTTTGAAAATCTACTTCATTATCCACAACACCACCTATTTTAGTATCATCTGCATACTTACTAATCCAATTTACCACACCATCATCCAGATCATTGATGTATATGACAAACAACAGTGGACCCAACACAGATCCCTGAGGCACCCCACTAGTCACCAGCCTCCAACCTAACAAATAGTTATCCACCATTACTCTCTGGTATCTCCCATTCAGCCACTGTTGAATCCATCTTGCTACTCCACTATTAATACCCAACAATTGAACCTTCTTAACCAACCTTCCATCTCTTGGCTTATGAAATATATTGAAACCAGCAAGGCATGTGGTGTAATACTATCAATGTTTACGAAACATTGAGACAGGTACAGGGATAGGATAGGGTTAGAGGGATATGGGCCAAATGCAGGCAGGTGGGACTAGTGTAGATGAAACATGTTGGTCAGTGTGGGCAAGTTGGGCCGAAGGGCCAGTTTTCACGCTGTATCACTCTATGACACTGGAAGTAAAGTATGGAACAAGCAAGTAACATTTACGTTGCTGCATCATATTGCCGACACTACCATAACCATGCTTGTGTGACATAGCATTACTTTGCCTAGCATTTAGTGCTAAATTTGAAAATCAGGTGTAACCTAGTCACGTATTTTATTAATGATTCATCAGAAATTCACAGCACAGAAGGAGGCTTTTGGTCCAAAAGGTGGTGAGTCCAACACCAGTCCATAGCACTTGATCAGTGGTCAGATACAGGCAGGGATTTTTATTTCCCAACCACCCTTTCAGGCAGCAAGCACTTCACTCTCTTGATTGCAAATAAAATTCCCGTTACTCTGTCCACCTTGTAATTTCATCCACTTCTCACCCACTCTGCTGAGGGAAATGTTTCTTTCATGTTTGCTCATTTAATAAACCTTTATTAAACCTTTCTCACGTGCCTCAATCCAAAAAAGAAATTTCAGTCTATCTGGTCTCATGAACCAAATAGATTCTTCCTAACATTTAGCTGCTGGTTTCACCCCACAATTGATCGGTTGAATCTTCCTATAATCAGTCCTGCTGCCATTACCTATTTGCCTATGTGTGCAGAATCCCTTGACCTTGGCCACCCCACTAAACTAGTTGTTATACTAAGTCGGCGCATTTGATACAACAAAATTAACAGCGGAGAAGAGAAGTAGTTGTTCTATTCACCATGTTTTGTCCTGAACATCTCCTTTACCTAAGCCCAGGTGGATCTTTAATACTTTTAAGGAAATTGTCAGAAGGTCTAATGAGCAATTTATTTTTATAATGTTTTTGGAGTTTTAGGAAAGCGAAGGGACAGAAAGGAACTCATTGTATCTTGCTTTCCTTATAAGGAATCGCTCCTTGTTTAAGACCATAAATAACATGTGTTATCGGCGGCTCAGTTTCATGAGCAGAGCTGTAACTATTTATAGGTACCCATCAAACTCAAATCAAAACAAGATCTCACATATTAATTTCTGACTTATTTAAACATTTATAAGGTCTTTGGTGCCATGTTCATTTGAACAGTTATTTTTGAATGTGTGTTAAGCTTTGTGAATATGATCATATGGAATAAAAAAAGATATCGAAAGTTATTACTGAATCAATGACTGGACAACATGATGTGAGGATTTTGCGGATGGGCACAAGAACTGAGAAGTAGCTTGTCAGAACCAGCGCAAATATGGTGAAGATCTGATGCTTGGATTTTTGTAAAAGCATTCATCAAAATTAAATCGGGCGGGAGATTGTTGTGTGATTTGTTAACCATTCTAAACACTTGAGGGCATTTTGTGGGGTGAAAGATCATGTTTGATTAGCCGAAATTGCTTGTGATTAAAAGAACATTGCATCCAGGCACCACAAGACTTTAAACAAGATTAACATTCCTCAAATCTTTTATTTAAAGATTTAGCTGCTTTACCATCTCTCTGATGATCTGCTTTACCATCTCTGATGATCCTAACGGTAGACACAAAATGCTGGAGTAACAGCCGGACAGGCAGCATCTCTGGAGAGAAGAAATGGGTGACATTTCGGGTCGAGACCCTTCTCTGAATCAGAATTGAGATCGGAAGAAGGGTCTCGACCCGAAACGTACTTGCTGCAGTTTAGAAGGATATGTGGGGACATTAATAAAACTTACTGAAAGGCTTGGATAGAGTAGATGTGGAGAGGATGTTTGGACTAATGGGAGAGTCTAGGACCAGAGGTCACAGCCTCAGAATTAAAGGACGTTCCTTTGAGAAGGGGATGAGGACGAATTTCTTTAGTCAGAGGGTGGTAAATCTGTGGAATTCTTTGCCACAGGAGGCCAAATTAATGGATATTTTTAAGGCAGAGATAGATAGATTCTTGATTAGTACGAGTGTCAGGGTTATGGGGAGAAGGCAGGATAATGGGATTAGGAGGGAGAGATAAATGATTAAATGGTGGAGTAGACTTAATGGGCTGAATGGCCTACTTCTGCTCCTATCACTTACGATATCTATAATGTTTTTGGAATGAGGGTAGGAATAAATGGGTCCTTTTCAGATTGGGGGAAATAACCTGTGAATTATTCAAGGGATTCTTCCTTTGCTAGAAATTGTTAGCTATTTGTAGTAATGCCTAGGAGGAAGGAGTATGTAAGGTTTCCAGATTTACAGATGAATAGGTAGAAGGGCATGTTATAAGGATACTGTGATTTTGCATGGGGTCTAGATAGATTGAGTGAATGGGCAAAAGACTTGCAAGTGAAGCTTAATATACAAAAGTGTGGGGTCAAATACTTTGTTTAAGAAAGAACTGCAGATGCTGGAAAAATCGAAGGTAGATAAAATTGCTGGAGAAACTCAGTGGGTAAGGCAGCATGTAAGAGTAAGCAAAAGGCAGATTATTATCTAAATGAAGACTCACAAAAAACTAACATGCAGCAAGCACCAACAAATAGTTGCGGCAAACAGCATTTCTGGCCTGCATTGCACAATGTGTAAAAAAATGTGGTGTTGCAATTTGTTGGTGAGGCCTCGTCTGGACTTTTCTCCCTTTATATAAAAGAAATACAGTAACATTGGAGGCAGTGCAAAGGACAAATGCTGGGGTATTTCTTGCGACGAGAAGGTTGTCCTACCAAGCGAGACTCAATTGTTTAGGCTTGTAGTCCTTGGAGTTTAGAGGAATGAGGGGTGACCATGTTCAAACAGACACGGTCACAGGAGGACTCGACAGGGTAGATGTTACTGGGTGAGTCTCGACCAGGAGAACATAAATACAAGGTTGTGAAACTGTGAGGTATGAGATGGAGGCGCAGGCATGCCCCGAAGTTAGGAGCTGATCGTTTAAACATGAGGTATATTGTGGTGGCGGGTGTGAATCTCTGGAATTCTTTCCATCTGAGGGCTGGTGTAAGCTGGATCATTAGAACATTTAAAGTGGAGGTGAATGAGTATGTGATCCCTGTGAACCCTTCATTTGAGTAGAGGCTCACACACATTATCCATGATCACACAGGATGCATTAGTGATAATTTTTCAAAACTCTTTAGATTCTGGAGTAATTCCTGAGGATTGGAGGGTAGCTAAAGTAACCTCACTTTTTAAAAAGGGAGGGAGAGATAAAACGGGGAATTACAGACCAGTTAGTCTAACATCGGTAGTGGGGAAACTGCTAAAGTCAGTTATTAAAGATGGGATAGCAGCACATTTGGAAAGTGGTGAAATCATTGGACAAAGTCAGCATGGATTTACGAAAGGTAAATCATGTCTGACGAATATTATTGAATTTTTCGAGGATGTAACTAGTAGCGTGGATAGGGGAGAACCAGTGGATGTGGTGTATCTGGACTTCCAGAAGGCTTTCGACAAGGTCCCACATAAGAGATTAGTATACAAACTTAAAGCACACAGTTCAGTATTGATGTGGATAGAGAACTAGCTGGCAAACAGGAAGCAAAGAGTAGGAGTAAACGGGTCCTTTTCAGAATGGCAGGCAGTGACTAGTGGGGTACCGCAAGGCTCAGTGCTGGGACCCAAGCTATTTACAATATATATTAATGATTTGGATGAGGGAATTGAATGCAACATCTCCAAGTTTGCGGATGACACGAAGCTGGGGGGCAGTGTTAGCTGTGAGGAGGATGCCAGGAGGCTGCAAGGTGACTTAGATAGGCTGGGTGAGTGGGCAAATGTATGGCAGATGTGGTATAATGTGGATAAATGTGAGGTTATCCACTTTGGTGGCAAAAACAGGAAAGGGAGGTTGTACTGCAGTTGTACAGGGTCTTGGTGAGACTACACCTGGAGTATTGCGTACAGTTTTGGTCTCCAAATCTGAGGAAGGACATTATTGCCATAGAGTGAGTGCAGAGAAGGTTCACCAGACTGATTTCTGAGATGTCAGGACTTTCATATGAAGAAAGACTGGATCGACTCGGCTTGTACTCGCTAGAATTTAGGAGATTGAGGGGGGATCTTATAGAAATTTACAAAATTCTTAAGGGGTTGGACAGGCTAGATGCAGGAAGATTGTTCCCGTTGTTGAGGAAGTCCAGGACAAATGGTCACAGTTTAAGGATAAAGGGGAAATCCTTTAGGACCGAGATGAGAAAAACATTTTTCACACAGAGACTGGTGAATCTCTTGAACTCTCTTCCACAGAAGGTAGTTGAGGCCAGTTCATTGGCTATATTTAAGAGTGAGTTAGTTGTGGCTAAAGGGATCAGGGGGTATGGAGAGAAGGCAGGTACAGGATACTGAGTTGGATGATCAGCCATTATCATATTGAATGGCGGTGCAGGCTTGAAGGGCCGAATGGCCTACTCCTGCACCTATTTTCTATGTTTCTATGAAGTCAAGTCAAGTCAAGTCTTGACTCCTGCACCTATTTTCTATGTTTCTATGAAGGGCCTGATGGTGTGTCTATACTTGCATCCTGGTGTGATAGTGAGAGATGTATCTGATTTAACTCCCAAAGAGAACACTGCAAATGTATATATTGTCTCTGGTTCCAAACTAACATGCCCCTAAAAGAACAATTGTGTGCAATTGGATTTGAATGATCAAGATATAGAGGAACTGAAGGGCTTGATATGAAGTAACTCAAGAAGGAAAATAACAGAGTGAGACTCTGCTACAGCGATATTAAAACATATGATATCTGGATATGGAGACATAGAAATATAGACAATAGGTACAGGAGTAGGCCATTCGGTCCTTCGAGCCAGCATTGTCATTCAACATGATCATGGCTGATCATCTAAAATCAGTACCCCGTTCCGGCTTTCTCCCCATATCCCCTGAGTCCTAAGAGCTCTGTCTAATATCCAGTGAATTGGCTTCCACTGCCTTCTGTGGCAGAGAATTCTACAGATTCACAAATCTCTGGGTGAAAAAATTAAAAGGTAACATTGTAGCAATGGATCAATTGGTAAAGTCACAAATAGTCACAGATTTTGAGGAGCATCGGTGAAAGAGAAATAGATGGTTAGAGTTGTGGCACCTGGACATCGCTGCCATTGATAGGTGGATTACAATTGGGGAGTGCAAGGGCGAAAAGAGGATCGGGTCTTGAGGATGGAGGTGAAGACTTTCGTTGTAATTGAACGGAAACGGGCAGGAGTAGTTTTGGGAGTGCAATTAGTGTGAGACAGATTATTTCCAAGTCAAATGTGACACCATAATGGCCAGGGAATTGGATGGATGAAGTGGGCCGAGGAATGGAGAGTAGAGTTTAATTCAGATAAGATGAGGTTGATGAGGGAAGCCAATCCAGGGTAGGACTTTGGCAGTGAATGGTAGGGCCTTGAATCATGAGTGTTGTTGAGTTGAGGAACCTCCATCCGTAGATCTCTGAAAATGGCATTGCAGATAGACAGGGCATTATCCACGGCATTGAGTAGAGAAGTTGAGATGTTATATTGGAGTTGTAGAAGATATTGGTGCGTCTGCACAGGGTTTTGGTCTCCCTGCATGGTAAAGATGCCATAATGCTGCACAGTGTACAGAAAAGGGTGTTGCCAGGACTTGTTGGGAGAGGTTGGACAGGAGGGGTGATCAAGGTGAGAGAGGAAAGATTGAATAGGAACCTGAGAGGCAACGTTTTCAGATAGAGGGTGGTGGGTGTATGGAGCAAGCTGCCACAGAAGGTTGTTGAGGTGGATACAATAAATACTTGTAAAATAGATTTGGTCAGATGCAGGAGTAGGACAGGTTAAGAGGGATTTGGGTCAAACATAGGCAAATGATTGGCATGGATGAGTTGGGCTGATGGCTTTGTGCCTGTGGAATCAGAGTGTTTTATAAAACACTACAGCAGGCCTGACCCCCCCCCCCCCCCCCTGTAAGTCGCTAATTTATTGCAATATCCATTTCAATCACTAGGGCGGCGCAGTGGCACAGCAGCAGAGTTGCTGCCTCCCAGCAGCAGAGTCCTGGGTTCGATCCTGAATACTTGTGCTAACTATATGTAGTTTGTATGTTCTCCCCGTGACCACATGGCGTTCCTCCGGGTGCTCCAGTTTACTCCCACATTCCAAAAAACATGCATGTTTGTAGGTTAATTGGCTTCTGTAGATTGTCTCTAGTGTGTAGGATAAAACTAGTGTACGGGTGGGAGGTCACTGGTCGGCGTGGAGACCGGAGGCCAAAGGGTTTGTTTCCACACTGTGTCTCTCAACTAAACTAAAAAAGGATTTGTGTTGGTTAGCATTTCCAGGACAGCATTTATTACACATCCTAAATACTTTGGATCGAGTGGCTTGGGTGAACAAGTCAGGGTTGGAAAGGGTGGCGGATATCTCTCCCTAACAGATATTATATAACATGAGAGAGGTTTTAAATCAATCTTACCGTTATTGATACCACCTTTTTATTCCAGGATTATTGAATTGACTGAGCTAATTTTTCAGCAGACGTGATGAAATTTGAACTTGTACCTCTTGAGCGGGCATGGGGATTACTGGTCCGGTAACTAGATGGATGAACGCTGATGCCAGGCACTGGTGATCAGTGCCATGTAAACTACTGGTGTAGAAATCACCAAAGCTGGGCTCCTCCTTCCTCACATGGTTAATTTTATCAACTGATCTGTCTGTAAATTTCACAACCTAATGCAAATTACAATAAAATACAATTAGGATTTTTCTAGTTTGAAACGTAAAGCTCAATATATTAAACCACAGGGGCACTGCTATGCTATCCCTGTATGTCGTATGCAGACAGCAACGTGGCACAGCCAGTAATGATACTGCTTTGGATCCAGTAGCCCAGATCAGTACTGTTTGTGTGGAGTTTGCATGTTCTCCCTGTGACCACGTGGGTTACTTCCCAGGAGCTCTGGTTTTCTTCCCACATTACAAAAATGCAGGTTGATAGGTTAGTTGCTCTTCCTGTGCGGGTGAGTGGTAGAATCGGAGGGGAGTTGATGGAAATGTGGGTAGGAAGTGTAACCACAAGGAACTGCGGATGCTGGTTTATACCAAAGAAAGACACAATGATGGAATAACTCAGTGGCTCGGGCAGCATCTCTGGAAAACATGGGTAGGTGACGTTTCAGATTCAAATCTGAGCATTTCTTCAGATTGATCGTGGGGTTTGGGGGGGGGGGGGGGGGTGGGAGTTGGAAGCTGGAAAGTGGTTTGGATTGGATTAGTGATTAGTGTAAAAATATACGATATCGGCTACATTTCGCTTGCTGACATTTCATCAACAAAATAGAGTGAAAGAGCAAGTTAGATGTGATAAATCATTATAAAACTCCTGGTTTTGTTACAACTAAATGGTTGTCTAGCTCTGGGCACCACGTTTGAGGTAAGGTGATGAAGTTGGAGAGGGCACAGAGCTTTACTGGAATATTTCCAGGGATAAAGTGCTTTAGTTGTGTAGAAAGATTGGAGAGGTCAGGTTGTTTCCCTTGGACCAGAGGAGGATGTGAAGGGATCATGTCGTCTATAGATAGTAGATGGAGCAAAACTCTTCCCCTTGGCCGTCGATTCATGAATTCGGACACATAGGATGAAGGTGGACACAAAGTGTTGGAGTAACTCAGCGGGCCAAGCAGCATCCCTGGAGAAAAGAAATAGGTGACATGTCGGGCCGAGACCCTTGTTCAGACTAGCAATGAAGGTGATCGGCCAAAGAAGCAAAGGTAATATGAGGGGGGAAACATACTTTGAAACAGTTAGTGGCTAGGGACTGGAATGCTTTGCCAGATATGTACTAGAGGGAGATTCCATAGCAGGTTCAAAGGAAAGCTGAAAATAGAACTTGCAAGGGTTTGGAGTCTGGTTTCCTCCTATCTTCCGGTGGGCGGCGCGGCTCTGGCCAGCAGCGGCCTCTGCAGTCTGTCCGCGTTTTATTATTTTTCTGTCTGTGTTTTAATGTAGTTTTTGTTATTTTTTGTTGGGGTGTGTGTGTGTGGGGGGGTGGGGTGGGGGGGGGGGGGGGGAAACTTTTTAAATCTCTCCCTGCACTGGAGACCCGACCTTTTCTTGTCGGGTTTCCGTTGTCGTTGGGGCCGCAACGAGGAGCGGCCTACAACAGGAAGAAGCCGGGGACTCTGGTGCTACAACTCACCGTCGCCGTCGCGGGGCTGGCCGAGTCCGGAGCGGGTGGAGCGGTGGAGGAGCGCTGATGCTGCTGCTGCTGCTGCGGCTGCCGCCCGAGTCCGCTCCAACGACAGGTCTGTGGACGGCGGCACCGGGAGCCCACGGCTCCCTGGAGGGAGACCGCTTTTCAGGGCTCTCGCAACGGCGACTTCCCCCGCCCGAGTTGCGGGGTTGAAGAGCTCCTGGAGCGGGGCCTGACACCACTGCCCCGCGCGGCTTGGAATGGCCGCGGGACTCTGCGAGCGCACGCCGGGGGCTCTAACACCAAGACCCGGTGTGCGACCTCGCACCACCCTGCGTGGCTTAAATGGCCGCGGGACAATCGCCATCGCCAGCCGGGGGCTTTGACTTTGACTCTGACATCGGGGGGGGGGGAGAGTGCAGTGGAGAGATAAGTTTATTTGGCCTTCCATCACAGCAATGTGATGGATGTTTATGTAAATTATGTTGTGTCTTGGGTCTATGTGTTTGTATGTATGGCTGCAGAAACGGCATTTCGTTTGGACCTCAAGGGGTTCAAATGACAATAAATGTATCTTATCTTATCTTATCTTATATTCCAAACATGTGTGGGCTGATAAGTTAATTGGTTGTCGCAAGTGTGTGGGGCAATCTGTGGAAGGGGTAGAATCTGAAGGCAGATGTAGGGAGAAGAACACATGGGATTAATGTATGGTTTGTGTAAAAGGATGGATGACTGGAAGGGCCATTTATTTCCATGCTGCATCTCTCTTATCCTGTGGAATCCACAGTGTGGTTGAGATAGGTTGTCTCTCTGACCTCATAAGCCACTCAGTTCCATCAGCTGCCAGAGATGGACAGGAAGTGCCACACATGCCATTAGTATCCGTGTGCCATTTTAAAACGTGAGCTAGGAAGTTGCATTGGCTTTCACGGTCTATTTTGAACTTCTGATTCATGAAGGACTCAGTTGTCGGCTGAGATGTACATTTAGAACATTCACATCTAACATAGAGCATTACAGAACAGGAAGAGACCCTTTGCCCCACAATGTTTGTGCCCAACATGATGCCAAGTTGAACTAATCTGCTCTGCCTGTAAATCCATATCCCTCCATTCCCTGCATATCTAAAAGCTTCTTAAACACCACAATTGTACACTCATTTGTTGGATGTACAAAGTTGAATAAATTTTGGAGTGATATATTTGATATATTGACAAAGATTTTCAAGTCAAGAATAGAACCCAAAACGGAATGGATTATATTTGGAATAATAGGAGAAGATACCAATTTAAATAAAGATCAAAATGTTTTTTTTAATTATGGGTTAATAATTGGAAAGAAATTGATACTTAAATTTTGGAAAAATACAACCACACCAACTGTTAAAATGTGGATTAGGAATATGATGGACATAGCACGCCTTGAAGAAATGAGACTCCGACTAATAGATAAATATGACCAATTCTTAAAAAGTTGGTCTCCTTTCATCGACTTTTTGGAATCATGTGATGCAGCGGTGCCGTAAGGATTGCTGATTTCAGTTCATGACGCGGATAGAGCTACATCTCCGAATACAGATTTGAAAAATTCTCTTTTAAGGGGCCTTCTCTTCTATTTCTACTTTCCTCTTTCTCTCTTCCTTTTTTTATTTTTTATATACACACTTCACGTTTTTCTACTCTCTACCATCTATTTCTCCACTTTTTCCCCTTTCTATTGCTTTCTTTTTCTTGTTCTGCTTACTTCTTTCTTATAACATAAAACTAGAGGTTGTACATAGAATGGATTACGGTATTACATAGTTGGCATCTAAAATTAGGTGCCACTGTACTGTTTTGTGATGTATTAACTTCTAATAAAATAAACAAAAACAACACCACAATTGTATGTGCCTCCACCACTGGCAACATGTTGCAGGCCCACACCACACTGTGTAGAAACAAAAACTTGCCCCGCACATCTTTAAACTTTGCCCCTTTCACATTATTGAATTAGCATTGATTAGGGACAGTCAGCGTGGCTTTGTGTGTGAGAGAGAGGTGGTGTCTCAGGAATTGAGTTTCTTTGAAGAAGAATGACGTAACCAATGAGGTGGATGAGGCAGGGTTGTAGATGTGGTCTATTGGAGATTGGCAAGGCCCTTGGTGACTCCTGTCTGGGGCAGCAGGAGAGACCCGCAAATCTCTACACATCTGCCTCTTGATCGGGTGGAAAAAGTAACTGAATGACTAGGGAGTGTGGAACCAATGAACTTTGTGAAATCAGAGAAAACTACTGATTGTGAAATGACACAGTGCTGGAGTACTCAGCGGCTCAGGCAGCATCTCTGGAGAAAAAGGATGGTTGATACATAGATACATAGAAAATAGGTGCAGGAGTAGGCCATTCGGCCCTTCGAGCCTGCACCACCATTCAATAAGATCATGGCTGATCATCCATCTCAGTATCCCGTACCTGCCTTCTCTTCTCCCTTTAGCCACAAGGGCCACATCTAACTCCCTCTTAAATATAGCCAATGAACTGGCCTCAACTACATTCTGTGGCAGAGAATTCCAGAGATTCACCACTCTCTGTGTGAAAAAAGTTTTTCTCATCTCGGTCCTAAAGGATTTCCTCCTTATCCTTAAGCTGTGACCCCTTGTCCTGGACTTCCCAACATTGGGAACAATCTTCCTGCATCTAGCCTGTCCAACCCCTTAAGAATTTTGTGAGTTTCTATAAGATCCTAATCTCCTAAATTCTAGCGAGTACAAGCCGAGTCTATCCAATTTTTCTTCATATGAAAGTCCTGACATCCCAGGAATCAGTCTGGTGAACCTTCTCTGTACTCCCTCTATGACAATAATGTCCTTCCTCCTATTTGGAGACCAAAACTGTACGCAATACTCCAGGTGTGGTCTCACCAAGACCCTGTGCAACTACAGTAGAACCTCCCTGCTCCTATACTCAAATCCTTTTGCTATGAATGCTAACATACCATTCGCTTTCTTCACTGCCTGCTGCACCTGCATGCCTACTTTCAATGACTGGTGTAGCATGACACCCAGGTCTCGTTGCATCTCCCCCTTTCCTAATCGGCCACCATTCAGATAATCTGCTTTCCTGTTTTTGCCACCAAAGTGGATAACCTCACATTTATCCACATTATACTGCATCTGCCATACATTTGCCCACTCACCCAGCCTATCCAAGTCACCTTGCAGCCTCCTAGCATCCTCCTCACAGCTAACACTGCCCCCCAGCTTCGTGTTATCCGCAAACTTGGAGATGTTGCATTCAATTCCCTCATCCAAATCATTAATATATATTGTAAATAGCTGGGGTCCCAGCACTGTGCCTTGCGGTACCCCACTAGTCACTGCCTGCCATTGTGAAAAGGACCCGTTTACACATACTCTTTGCTTCCTGTCTGCCAGCCAGTTCTCTATCCACATCAATACTGAACCCCCAATACCGTGTGCTTTAAGTTTGTATACTAATCTCTTATGTGGGACCTTGTCGAAAGCCTTCTGAAAGTCCAGATACAACACATCCACTGGTTCTCCCCTATCCACTCTACTAGTTACATCCTCGAAAAATACTATAAGATTCGTTAGACATGATTTGCCTTTCGTAAATCCATGCTGACTTTGTCCAATGATTTCACCACTTTCCAAATGTGCTGCTATCCCATCTTTAATAACTGACTCTAGCACTTTCCCCACTACCGATGTAAGAATAACTGGTCTGTAATTCCCCATTTTCTCTCTCCCTCCCTTTTTAAAAAGATGTTTCGGGTCGGGACCCTTCTTCCGATGTGTAAACGGAACAGGCTGGTAGATTTGGGTGGGACCGGGCAAGTTTCATGCGGAGAGTCTGTAACTGGAATGAAGCTCTAGAAGTGGATCACAGGGCATTTAGATAGAACGGTTCAGAGGGTTATGTACTAATGGAAACAAATGGGACTCGCCCAGTGTGCCAACTTGGTATGGACAGGTTGGGCCGCCAAGCCTGTTTCCCTGCTGTATGACTCTATGACACTGTTAGATGAGGGCCCGGGAATACATTACACCCACTTAGCCCCAAATTCTGCTGCAACATCAGAACCATTTTATATAATTGAGATACAGGAATAGAATAATCTCTGTTTTCAGCCATTCCCACTCACTCCAATAAAATGCTTTCAGCTCCATGAGCAACAACTGCAGCTAACAATCTCCCAGGAGATTTTGTCAGATCCTTTCCTGAATTGTATATAACCATTGGGGCAGCACGGTGGTGCAGTGATGGAGTTGCTGCCTTACAGCGCCAGAGACCCAGGTTCAATACTTACTATGGGTGCTGTGGGTACGGAGTTTGTACAGGTGCTTGGTTCATTGAAGGTCGAGTCGCAGGTAGATAAGGTGGTCAAAAAGGCTTTTGGCACTTTGGCCTTCATCAGTCAGAGTATTGAGTATAGAAGTTGGGAGGTCATGTTGCAGTTGTATAAGACGTTGGTGAGACTGCATTTAGAATATTGTGTTCAGTTCTGGGCACCATATTATAGGAAAGATGTTGTCAAGCTGGAAAGGATTCAGAAAAGATGGATGTCAAGTCAAGTCAAGAGAGTTTATTGTCATGTACCATATAACAATTACAGCACGGAAACATGTGTCCCAGATAGGACAATGAAATTCTTGCTTGCTGCAGCACAACAGAATATAGTTGCTGTAGCACAACAGAACAAGCATAAATACAGAACAGTTCAGTGTGTATGTCAAGGAGGACTCTCTCTAACGTCAACAGGTGCACAGTAGAGAGCATGCTGATCGCTTGCATCATGGCTTGGTTCGGCAATTTGAGCGCCCTCGAGAGGAAAAGACTACAAAAAGTAGTAAACACTGCCCAGTCCATCATCGGCTCTGACCTCCCTTCCATCGAGGGGATCTATCACCGTCGCTGCCTCAAAAAGGCTGCCAGCATCATCAAGGACCCACACCATCCTGGCCTCACACTCATCTCCCCGCTACCTTCAGGTAGGTACAGGAGCCTGAAGACTGCAACATCCAGGTTCAGAAATAGCTACTTCCCCACAGCCATCAGGCTATTAAACTCAACTGAAACAAATATCTGAACATTAATAGACCATTATCTGTTTATTTGCACTTTATCTGCTTATTTATTGATGTGTGTATATATTTATATAATGGTGTACGGACACACTGATCTGTTCTGTATTCATGCCTACTATATCCTGTTGTGCTGAAGCAAAGCAAGAATTTCATTGTCCTATCTGGGACACATGACAATAAACTCTCTTGACTTGATACACATAAATAATTGGATAAAGTGCAATAGGCTGTTATAGTTCAGAGTTTGATGGCGAGTTTAATAACCTGATGGTTGTGGGGAAGAAGCTGTTCATGAACCTGGATGTACCAGATTTCAGGCTCCTGTACCTTCTACCTGATGGCAGCGGAGAGATGAGTGTGTGGGTGGTGGTGTGGGTCCTTGATGATGCTGGCAGCCTTTTTGAGGCAGCGACAGATAGATCCCTTCAATGGTGGGGAGGTCAAAGCCGATGATGGACTGGGTCAGTGGTCACAACTTTCTGCATTCTTTTCCGCTCCTGGATACTGAAGTTGCCAAACCAAGCCACGATGCAACCAGTCAGCATACTCTACTGTGCACCTGTAGAAGTTAAAGAGAGTGCTCTTTGACATACCGACTCTCCGTAATCTTCTCAAGAAGTAGAGGCCCTGATGTGCTTTCTTTATAATTGCATCAGTGTGCTGGACCAGAAAAGGTCTTCGGAAATATGCACGCCCAGGAATTTGAAGGATTGTATCATACCCCTTCCAAAGTCCACAATCAGTTCCTTGGTTTTGCTGGTGTTGAGAGCCAGGTTATTGTGCTGGCGTCAATTGGTCGATCTTACTTCTATAATCTGACTCGTCATCATCAGTGATTCGTCCCACAACAGTGGTGTCGTCAGCGAACTTGATGATGGAGTTCCCACTATGTCCGGCTACGCAGTCATGAGTATAGAGTGAGTACAGCAGGGGGCTGAGCACACAGCCTTGAGGTGCTCCCGTGCTGATTGTTATCGAGGATTACACATTTCCACCAATACGGTCAGTGTGGTCTGTGGATGAGGAAGTCGAGGATCCAGTTGCAGAGGGATGCGCAGAGACCCAGATCTGCGAGTTTGGTAACCAGCTTGGAGGGGATGATTGTATTAAATGCCAAACTGTAATCAATGAATAACAGCCTGACATATGAGTTTTTGTTGTCCAAGTGGTCCAGAGCGGAGTGGAGGGCCAGTGAGATCGCATCCACCGTTGATCTGTTGAGGCAGTAAGCGAACTGCAGTGGGTTGAGGTTCTTGTCGAGGTGGGAGTTGATATGCGCCATAATCAACCTCTCAAAGCACTTCATCACCACAGACGTTAGTGCCCATGGTCGATAGTCATTGAGGTACGTCACCTTACCCTTGGGCACCGGTATTATTGATGCCCTTTTTAAGCAGGTGGGGACCTCAGACCTCAGATGTGAGAGGTTCAAAATGTCCGTAAAAACCCCAGTCAGTTGGTCCGCACAGGTTTTCAGAACATGACCGGGTATACCATCAGGTCCAGGCGCTTTCCGAGGGTCACCCCTCTGAAGGATCTTCTGATGTGGGCCTTTGTGACGGTGACTGAAATACCATCACGGCGAATGGGGGCTCGGGAAGGCACACCAGTGTTCTCCCTATCAAAGCGTGTGTCAAACGCATTGAGCTCGTCAGGGAGTGCTGCCTTCTGATTTTGCCTTGTAGGAGGTGATGGCATTCAAGCCCTGCCACAGTTGCCGAACATCCGTCATCCTCCAGCTTGGAGCAGAAGTCACTTTTCGCCTTTTTGATGGCCTTACCAAGGTCGTATCTGGACTTCTTGTAGACCTCTGTATCTCCAGACCTGAATGCCCGGGATCTGGACTTCAGAAGTGTCCAGATCTCATGGTTCAGCGAAGGCTTCTGGTTATGAAATACTCGGAAGGATTTGTTCGGATGCAGACATACACACATTTCTTTATGAAGTCTGTAACAACTGTGGCGTATTCATTCAGGTCCGTTGCCGAGTCCCTGAACATTGCCCAGTCTACAGACTAAACAGTCCTGGAGTTTGATCCTCTCGTGTTGCAGGAGACATGTTGTTGGAAGTTAGGGAGCAAATTCTTAAGGTTGGCTTTGTTGAAGTCCCCGGCTACGGTGGTAAATGCCTTGTTGACCATGGCGTGCAGCTCCCCCAGTGCCAGACGGACGTCTGCCTGGGGTGGGATGTAGACCATGGTCAGGATGATGGAGGTGAATTCCGTCGGTAGGTAGAAGATACGGCACTTCACAGCCAGGTGTTCCAGGTGTGGAGAGCAGGAGTTGGATAGGACTGCCACGTCTGAGCACCACGCAGAGTTGACCATGAGGCAGACTCCTCTCCCTTTCCCAGATGCCAGTGTACGGTCCATGCGATATTGCCAGGACTAGAGGGTGTGAGCTATAGGGAGAGGTTGAGTAGGCTGGGATTCTATTCCTTGGAGTGCAGGAGGATGAGAGGGAATCTTATAGAGGTGTATAAAATCATGAGAGGAATAGATCGGGCAGATGCAGAGTCTCTTGCTCAGAGTAGGGGAAACGAGGATCAGAGGACATAGGTTCAAGGTGAGGGGGAAAAGATTTAATAGGAATCCGAGGGGTAACCTTTTCACAGAAAGGGTGGTGGGTGTATGGAACAGGTACCTGCCAGAGGAGGTAGTTGTGGCTGGGGACTATCCCATCGTTTAAGAAACCATTGGATGATCAGCCATGATCATACTGAATGGCGGTGCAGGCTCGAAGGGCCGAATGGCCTACTCCTGCACCTAATTTCTATGTTTCTATGTTAGATAGGTACATGGATAGGACAGGTTTGGAGAGATAAGAGTTTGGAGAGGTTGTGACGCTCCCATGAGGGTGGTCCGGCTCAGGGCTGGAACAGTGCTCCCGTGAGGGTGGTCCTGTTTTCGGGGCTGGAACAATGCTCCCGTGAGGGCGGCCGAGCTCGGGGAGGTGCGGTGCTCGCAGCCCGAGGGAGGTTCAGCGCCCATGTCGGGGTGGCCCGGACCGGGGCTGAAGACGGTGCGGTACTCACATGAGGGTGGCTGGGACGGTGTTCTGGCGGCGGTGACCTGAGTCCGGGGTTCGGCCGTGGGCCAGCGGCTGCGTCTGCAGGACTGGTGGGCGGCAGCTTCGACCACCCCGGGCCGCGGTGTTTGAGCCGTGGGACTGATTATAACATCGCCCGGGGGGGGGTATCGCCCCAGCGCAGAGGGAGAAGAGGAGGGAAGAGACTGCAGATCTAAGACTTTTGTCTCCATCACAGTGAGGAGATGTTGGGTGGACTCACTGTGGTGGATGTTATTATGTGTTTATTGATGTTTTATTGTATTGTATTATGTGTATGACTGCTGCAATTTCGTTCAGACTTCAGTCTGAATGACAATAAAAGGCTATCTATATGGACCAAGCGCAGGAAAGTAGGACTAGTATAGCTGGGACATTGTTGGCCGGTGTGGGTGAGTTGGGCCGAAGGGCCTGTTTCCACAATGTATCACTCTAGGACTCTATGACCACGTGGGTTTCCTCCCACACTCCAAAGACGTACAGATGTGTAACTTAATTGGCCTGGTAAAATTGTAAATTTGTAGGATAGTGTTAGTGTGTGGGGATTGCTGGTTGGTGCGGACTCGGTAGGCCAAAGGGCCTGTTTCCACGCTATATCTCTAAACTAATCTTTAAAAAAACTAAACTAAACATTTGCATACGTTGTCATATCCACTTATTGCTTCAATGTTCAAACATGAAGTTCAACAGAGGACAGAAGGCCAACTTTGTTGAGCAGCAGAAATGTCCAATGACATTTTAATTAGAATATAGACACAAAATGCTGGTGTAACTCAGCGGGTCAGATTCAGATTCAGATTCAATTTTAATTGTCATTGTCAGTGTACAGTACAGAGACAACGAAATGCATTTAGCATCTCCCTTGAAGAGCGACATAGCAAACGATTTGAATAAATAATAATAAGTGTCCGGGGTGGGGGGGGTGGTGATTGGCAGTCACCGAGGTACGTTGTTGAGTAGAGTGTCAGACTGCATCTCTGGAGAAAAGGAACGGGTAATGTTTTGGGTCGAGACCCTTCTTCAGATTCGTCCTGAAATGTTACTGTTCCTTTTTTCCAGAGATGCTGCATGACCCGCTGAGTTACTCCAGCTTTTTGTGTCTATCTTCGGTTTAAACCAGCATCTGCAGTTCCTTCCTGCACATTTTTGCTGTTGAAGTTTGTTCTTTCCTTCGACCACTTGAGGGCGTTGGCTTGTAATCCAGGAAGGAAGACCTCTATATTGATGGACATTGCTTGCAAAGTCATTTATCATCCATCCCGAGTTTCTCTTGAGGAGGTGTTGGCAAGCTGCCTGCTTGATGTTGCTTCTGGAGAGGGTTCCTGGACCCAGTGATCATGAAGGAGCAACAACATATCTCTCAGTGCATGTAGTCACAGATGTCTATTCCACCTTCAATAAGTTCATGGCTAATATAGACCTGCCCTTTCCTATCAAATCCATTCATTTCATAATTAATTTCCTAGGTGACGAAATCTTAGCAACCTCAGCTTTGGATTGAATCAACTGAGATCTCCAGCTGCCAGTGCTACAGGATTTCAGACACTGCCAACTCTCTGCAGGAAGACATTCCTTCTTACTTTAGCACTAAATGGATGCCCCCGTTTTGAATAGCATTATAAAACAAGTGTCGATAGCTATTTAAATTGACTTCCTGTAGGTTGGATGTATTTTAAAGTCTCGATCCTAAATGTCACCCATTCCTTCTCTCCAGAGATGCTGCCTGTCCTGCTGAGTTACTCCAGCATTTTGTGTCTATCCACATATTAAGTTTACATATAAAAAATTCTGGACATGGTAGATCATCTGCAGGGTTGCTGTGACCTTAGTTGAGACTCACTTCTCCACCTATTCAGGTCTTATTTTAGATCCATGCCTATCATTACAAATACTCTGAAAGTGCTTCACCAGTTGTTGAAACGGAAGAGGCACACTACTTGGACCATCTTAATTGATTCAAGCAACATCCTTCCATGCCACTGGCTGGCTGCTTCGATGGCTTTTACCTCTCAGTTTTCTATCCTGAAGCACATTTCCCAACAGTTATTGCTGGTTCTACGAATCACTTCCTGACCTTGGTGCTAAATTTACCCGTTGCAAATTACACTTGTGCCTTCTGCTCCTGCCAGTCACTCACACAGTGGTGATCTCTGGGACGCCAGAGGTTCAGGGGAGACCTGATTGATGTATAATATTATGAGAGACATAGCCAGGGTGGACAGTCAGAAGCACAGGGTAGAAATGTCAAAGACGAGAGGACATAGATTTATGGTGAGGGGCAGAGTTTAAAGGAGATGTGTGGGCAAATATTTTACACATGTGAGTGCATGGAGCCAGGGGTGGTGATGGAGGCAGATACTATAGTGCCGTTTAAGATGCTTCTGGAGGGATATGGTTCAAGTGCAGGCAGAGGAGATTAGTTTAAAGGCATCATGTTTATCACAGACCTTGTGTCCAAAGGGCCAGTTCCTGCGCTGGAATCTTCTATTTTCGATTATCTTAATTTAGCTCAACCACTGTCATTCACCCAAATGGCCCCTTCTGCTGGGGATGAAGAACTATGCATAACGTTTAAAGATCCTTTTTAAAATATGAGGGCATATGTGAAATCATAACATTTCACAGCACATAATATTTTGCCAGAACTGACCCTTGGAAGGAAATCCCATGAAATTTGATCTTCATTTAGGAAGTGGCGATCAGATTGTGTTTAAAGTGTACAGGAAGAAACTGCAGATGCTGCAGAGATAGACACAAAATGCTGGAGTAACTCATCGGGTCAGGCAGAGGAGTTGAAGGAGAAGTTGTTAAGAGTAAGGATCAGCCCTGCTAGGCAGAGGAGATTGTTTAATTTATTTTAGAGATACAGCACGAAAACAGGCCCTTCGGCCCACCGAGTCTGTACTGAACAGCGAGCGCTGCACATTAACACTATCCCACACAAGGGACAATTTTTACATTTATACCAAGCCAATTAATCTACAAACCTGTACATCTTTGGAATGGGAAGGAAACTGAAGTTCTTGGAAAACATCCGGGGAGAACGTAAAACTCTGTACAAACAAGCACCCATAGCCAGGATCGAACCTGGGTCTCTGGCACTGTAAGTGCTGTAAGGCATCAATTCTACCATTGCGCTACCATGTCGCCCCTTGTTGTTGGTGGAAGAAAAAGAAGGGTCTCGACCTGAAATGTCACTCATTCCTTCTATCCAGGGATGCTGCCTGTTCCGAGTTACTCCAGCATTTTGTGTCTATTTTCGGTGTTTAAAGTGTATGTTTCCAACCGCCTACAGTGGAAATACCGTTTCCCTTGGTGGGGAGATGCGAACATTAAAGTATTTGAATCAACCAGGCGGAGAAGACTATCACCCTAATGCAGATACATATGTTTAGTGTATTTAGGTACGTTGGGCAGCATGGACATGGTGGGCCGAAGGTCCTGTATCTGTGCTATACAACCCTTAACATTTCAGTGGGATGATTGGTGAACGATGTCAGAAATACCGTTTCATAAAGTGCAGTGGAAATATGGAACACTTCCAGAGAGTTTAGAGACAGTAAATTGGAGCTTTTGGGACTGAGATTGACATGTTTTGTTAGAAAAAGGTACAGAAGAATATGAAGCAAAGACAGTTGAAGTCCAGTTGTCCTGACGCCATTAAATGATCGAGTAAGACAGTGCGTTCTCCTCAGCTACTCGGCAGGGAGACGGCACACGGATTTTGGCAAAGATACTACATCAAGGTGACGTGAAGCTCATACCTTATCATGTAATGTGTCAATCTTTTTCTGTCACCTACCAGATTGTGTCTACCTTTGGAATATTTTCAAAAAGCTGGAGTAACTTAGTGGGTCAATCAGCATTCCTGGAGAAAAGGAATAGGTGACGTTTCAGGTCGAAACCCTTCAGACTTTCAACTATTTGAAAGGACATGAATTAATGGGAGACCTATCATCAAACCAAGTGAAGCATAAGACCGATCTTCTGGTGATCTCACTGAAACACATAATATCCTCAGAAGGCTCAACAAAATAGATGGAAGGAGAATGCTTCCCATGGCTTAAGGAGTCTAGACCCCAGAGGTAACAGCCTCGGAATAAGCCACGGACTGAGAAGAGATTTCTCCAGAGGGTGGTGAATTTTGGGCTTTCGGCGATAGATTTCCAGAAGCTAAAGGAAATGAGACATGTGGGAATAGGGCAGGAGAATGAAAAGTGTGTGATCTGCTGCGATCTTGCTGCATGGTGGTGCAGGCTTAGGCACTGATCTGCTCCTGCACATGTTTCTTATGAATGAATGAATGAATGAATGAATGAATGAATGAATGAATAAGTTTATTGGCCAAGTATTCACATACAAGGAATTTGCCTTGGTGCTCCACCCACAAGTGACAACATGACATACAGAGACAGTTAGGAATCATAGATAAAACATTAAACGTTAATAATAAAACATTATTGATTTTACTTCGGAGTTACGTGAGTGACTATGTGAAGAAGGGCCGTCCGTCTGCGTGCGCGTCATTACGTCTGAACGCAACGCGCGACGGACTGGCAGAGGCACTGCGTCCTCCCAGGCCGTTAGGGATGGGCAGGTAAGGAAAGTTGAATCACTTACCTGCGTTCTTTCGGGCTTGAAACTTTTTGTAGTTTCAGGGCCCAGATGTCGAGGATACGGTCCGCGGGGAAGTCGGCTGCCGAAGACCGCAGCATTTCCCAGTAGCGGGCAATGGTGTTTCCCGACATTTAGCTCCGGCAGGAGACTTGTTGCAGGAGGAGAAGCTCCGTTGGTGGTCCTGCAGTACAGGAAAATCCACCCGCAAGTCAAACAACCCGTTGACTCAGAAGAGTCCGGGGAGGGAAAGGGATACCCTCCCTCAACCGAGAGCATCTGAGGACGACTCTCCCACATAGGAGCAACTTTTTGGAGAAGTTGCTCCAACAATGACCTGCTCTAAAGAGAGAGCTGTGTCAGCCCGGGCCTACAGCAGCAGGCAGTGCCGGGAGCCTCGCATAATGGGGCAACCCAATGTCTTCCCCATTGGAGGGGGAAGTACATATGGAAGAAACCACTCTGAATCAGAGTACAAAAGCAGGGGGGGGGGGGACCTTCCCAGGGACAAGCAGAAGAAAGGAAGTAAGTAAGTAACTTTTACTTATATAGCACTGTTTAAGTTAACTTGCACCGAAGAGCTTTACATAAAATAAATAATAAGCACAAAAGAAAATAAATACTTCTGCCATCATCCAGGTTCCACGGGGTGCTTCCCTGGATAGAGATCTAGAAAATGTCTCCTGCTCTGAGGAGAGGAGCATTCACGGTCAGTTTCAGTCTGACCCAAAGCAAGAATCTCATTTAGGCCCGCTGGAGGGGCCATGTCAGCGCAGGTATCCTCAGGGGCCTGCGGCAGCACCTGTTTACAGGGCTATCTACAAATCTCACTCTCAATGGAGGGGAGTGTGAGTGATCAGTAGGTAACTGCTCTCGAATTAAAGTATGTGAAGCACATACATATGGCCTCAAGAGACAGCAGTTGGCAGAATAGCCTCAACGACTTCCGCCCAGTTGCACTTACCCCCATCATCACCAAGTGCTTCGAGAGGCTGGTCCTGGCACACCTCAAAAGCTGCCTACCCCCCACACTGGATCCCTATCAGTTTGCCTACCGCAAGAACAGGAGTACGGAGGATGCCATCTCAACGGCACTTCACTCCGCCCTCTCCCACCTTGACAACAGAGACACTTATGTAAGAATGCTGTTCATCGATTACAGCTCAGCATTCAACACCATTATTCCATCAAAACTGATCACCAAACTCGGTAACCTGGGCATCGACCCCTCCCTCTGCAACTGGATACTGGACTTTCTAACCAACAGACCCCAGTCTGTGAGGTTAGACAAGCACACCTCTTCAACCCTCACCCTGAACACCGGCGTTCCTCAGGGCTGTGTGCTGAGCCCCCTCCTCTACTCCCTCTTCACCTATGACTGCACACCTGTACATGGTACTAACACCATCATCAAGTATGCAGATGATACAACGGTGATTGGCCTCATCAGCAACAACGATGAGCTGGCCTACAGGGAGGAGGTCCAGCACTTAGCAGCATGGTGCGCTGACAACAACCTGGCCCTTAACTCCAAGAAGACCAAGGAGCTCATTGTAGACTTCAGGAAGTCCAGAGGTGGCACGCACACCCCCATCCACATTAACGGGACGGAGGTGGAACGTGTTTCTAGCTTCAGGTTCCTGGGAGTCAACATCTCCGATGACCTCTCTTGGACCCACAATACCTCTACTCTGATCAAGAAGGCTCATCAGCGTCTCTTCTTCCTGAGGAGACTGAAGAAGGTCCATCTGTCTCCTCAGATCCTGGTGAACTTCTACCGCTGCACCATCGAGAGCATCCTTACCAACTGCATCACAGTATGGTATGGCAACTGCTCTGTCTCCGACCGGAAGGCACTGCAGAGGGTGGTGAAAATTGCCCAACGCATCACCGGTTCCACGCTCCCCTCCATTGAGTCTGTCCAAAGCAAGCGCTGTCTGCGGAGGGCGCTCAGCATCACCAAGGACTGCTCTCACCCCAACCATGGACTGTTTACCCTCCTACCATCCGGGAGGCGCTACAGGTCTCTCCGTTGCCGAACCAGCAGGTCGAGGAACAGCTTCTTTCCGGCGGCTGTCACTCGACTAAACAACGTACCTCGGTGACTGCCAATCACCCCCCCCCCCCCGGACACTTATTATTTATTTTTTTATTCAAATCGTTTGCTATGTCGCTCTTCAAGGGAGATGCTAAATGCATTTCGTTGTCTCTGTACTGTACACTGACAATGACAATTAAAATTGAATCTGAATCTGAATCTGAATCTATCAGCACAAATGCCGGCAAGGCAACAGGGCTATCAGGGTGACTTTGGAGAAACCAGCCGCCGAATCATCTCTTCAGGTAAGACCAGAAGAAGGAAGCAAAAGCTGTCGGACCAATCAAGGTACCAACGACAAGCAAACTTCATCAGTAGGCGACAACACACCCCACACCTCCATAGGGTAAGCAGTTCACTGAAGCCGGTGGTAGCTTGAAAGCTGGGCACGGAAATATGATCAGAGTCGTCTTTCAAGGCAGACTCAGAATTATGGCCAGAATTGTCCTACAAGGCAGGCTCAGTATGATGAGGTTTTCAGACCAAGACCCAAGCAGAGGTCAGGAGAAACATGGAATCCACACTCCCTACCAGTCCAACTCCCAATCAAGGAGAGAAAAGGAACCCGCATCAGGGGCCTTTGGGCTTACCACAAGACCACCGGTAGCCATGGAGGTAGGTGGGTCTGGGTTTACTGAAACAAGGGATTGTGGACCAGTTACATGTTGCTAATTTTACTCTTGTGTTTTTGTTCAAAATGACAATAACATGAATTTCAGATCTGGTTTTAAAAAACAGATAACAACATGTGATTATTTTTTTCTGCACAACATACATAGGTTCCAAGCAGACTTGGAACTCGGACCGGAGTTGTCTTCAAGGCAGGCCCAGTATTTTGGGCAGGATTGCCTTCCAGGACAGGTGACAGATGGAGGATGTCACTTCATCCAGGTTTAACTCATTTGTGCAGTACAGACTTTCAGAAACAGCAATTTATTGTTACCGTCTAACTACTGTTTTATAGGAGCTTCCTATAAAATGGTCACATGGCATGCATCAACCTCAAAGATGCATACTATTCGGTGTCTATTCATTAAGAAATATTTGAAGTTTATCTGGATGGCATGGCTCTGCCAAATGGGTTGACATCAGCTCCTAGACTAATTCTGGGACTACAAAGGTCTCAAAACCACATAGTAATGGCATATTTGGAGGACATTTTCATTTTGGAGTCACCAAGAATTGGCAGAAGCATCAGTTAAGCAAACCAAAACCCTGTTTCAAAGAATTGGTTACCTCATCCATCCAGTTAAATCAAAATTGACACCTACAAGGGTAATTGATTACCTAGAATTTACTATCAAAAACAGTAAATATGTTGGTGACTTTGCCTATGGGCAAACGACTATATTAATTAAGCCTCCAATGACCTGATAGTCAAATTCTAGCCATCTATCAGGCAAACAGCGAGTGTAATTGTCAAATAGTAGCTGCATTCCCAGCAGTACGGGCCTTTGCATTACCAGAACTTACAGCAAGCAAAGGAACGAACACTCAGATTACATGCAGGCCGAATTGGCAAACTATGGATTGCCAGCAGAGGCCATTGTTAAATAACTATGGTGGATAACGAATGGGAGACAGCTCAAGGGAAATTTTGCTCGAAAACCATCGGGTTCTTCAGACCTATGCAAGCGGCTAAGGATGGGGAGCCACCAACACAGGCTACAGCTGTGGGGGCAGATGGAATGAGCAGGAGTCTGTAATTCCCCAACACATGGAATCAATTACCCAGAATTGTTGGGGGCACAATATGGACTCAAGGTTCTCTGTAGCGATATGCAACCGGTGCTTGTTCAAATTCAGATTGATAACACCACTGTGGTGGCATATATCCATTAACAAGGGTGGTGTAAAATCTGTATCTTTCGACAGATTGTCGAACCTCATTTGGCACTAGTGTATCGAGAGGAATATTTGGGAAATCTACGAGGTAGATATAACACGGTGACAGATGCTGGATCACGAATGTTTAATAACAACATAGAATGGATGTTGAATCAGACAGTATTTAACAAAATAACTACACGATTTGGCATACCAGATGTTGATCCGTTTGCATCTAGACCAACCATTGGTTACCCAGATATGTGTCCTGCGAGCTGGATCCAGGAGCAAGGCAGTGGATGCTTTCTCCCTCAATTGGGGAGGAATGTTTATGTATGCTTTCCGCCAATTTGTCTCACAAACCGATGCTTGACAAAAATCAAGCAAGACTAAGCCACAGGCATATTGGCAGTGCCAGATTGGCCTACTCAAGCCTGGTCCCCAAGAATTTTGGGAATTATAGTCCAGCCAGTTATGGCTGTACCCAAGAGCAGGGACCTCCTAGTGAACCCAGTTACAGGGAGCAATCATCCACTACATGAACGTATAACTTGTTGGTCTGCAGATTCTGAGGAGGCCATTTCAAGGCATAGGACTGTCCGAACAAATACACCACAGTTCGGATAACGGATGTCTTGGAGTTCCTATCAACTGCACTATAACTATAAACAAAGTTATAGTGCATCTATAGTGCCAGAGGCGCACTCTCCTCCTATCTGATGCCGGAAGCAGGGCACGGTTCGATAGGAACGCAACCCTTTACAACAAAATTCATGAAGGGAATTTACAATTTAAGACCTCCAAGGCCAAGGTACACTGACACATGGGATGTGAGCGTGGTACTAACCCTACTTTGACAGTGGGGACCGCCTGTAACTAACCCTGAAGGTGGTATGCTGACAAAGAGTCCGGACACTGCAAAAGCTACGGTTGGACTACATGACCAACAATATGAACAACATAACATTCCTAATCAGGAACCTGATAGAGCAGAACAGGCCAGGAATGCCAGGGATGGAGATCCAGTTCTTGCCATATCCAGAGGACCAACGGTTGTGTGTGTGGTAACATACTAACACCACTATCTGAGAGTTACGGAGAACCTCAGAGGCTCAGAACAATCGGTCCTCATCAGTCACAAAAAAAAACCACACCAAAAGGTGTCAACTCAAACCATCTCCAGATGGTCAAAAGAGGTAATGGCGGTAGCAGGAGTAAACATTTATATGGTTAAATCTCACTCCACCAGGGCAGCATCTACGTCGGCAGCAAGAGCTATGGACGTGCCCCTTGACGACATCCTAGTGGCTGCAGGATGGACGAATGAAATAACGGTCCACCGGTTTTATAACAAACCCATAACCGGACTGGGGGTGTTTGCACGTGGCATTTTAAGTTCTGTCCCTTAGTTTCCCCCCCAAGGATGGGAGGGTTAACTTTTTTTAAAACTTTTCTTTCATTTTAAGCATCAGTGTCTTTACTTAACTACGTAATGTCTGAATACCTTAATGATTACACACATCCATGGTCAATCCATTCAGTGTGTGATGCCTGGATTCGTAACCAGCGTAAAATCACAGAGCTTTGAAATCTTCACATAGTCACTCACGTGACTCCGAAGTAAAATAGTAAGATTAAACGAGAACTTACCAGTTTGAAGTTTGATCTTGATTTTATGAGGAGTTACGATGAGCGATTACGTGCCCACCGCTCCCACCCTCATACTATCAAGGTCATATGGAAGTTCTAGTTTCTTCACAATCTTACTATTCTCAGGTCTTCTTTTTATCTGTGATTTAACACCACTGCTTTGAAGATTGACGCACACGCAGACGGACGGCCCTTCTTCACGTAATCGCTCATCGTAACTCCTCATAAAATGAAGATCAAACTTCAAACTGGTAAGTTCTCGTTTAGTCTTACTATTATCTGTGAATTATTTTAGGACCTTAAATAGTTTACAACTGGAGATGACGGACGGGGTTGTCAAATCGACACCGCGCGCGCGGTAGATGGGGAATCATGTAGTTGTGAGATTGAAGGTGAAATGCCAAATGTGAAGAAGTTCAACCCTAGTATCCTGTGACAAAAGTTGATTTTGGTGAATAGAATATTTGTGTGGAATTGCTGGTTAAATAGTTGCTGGTGTCAAAGAAAGAAAATATAATAAATCTAGAATGCAAATTACTCGTTATCATCTCGTCCGCAGCTACCAATGGCCTGTTTCCTTCATCAACTTGACTTTCATTCATTTGTTCCACATCTCTCTACATCACTGTCTACATCTCTCCTTTCCCTTTTCCCTGACTCTGTCTGAAGAAGGGTCTAACGAGGGTGAAGTGCAGCTTCTCCTTGACAGAAGTTGAACAATGATGAAAATTGCGCCTCAGAAAGTTTAGGACACCTGTTGCCTTCACCGTTGCATGATGAATCTGACCATTCCAACGCAGATCATTCTGCAATTTGATGCCAAGATGGTTTGTTTGGATTCTTCAAACAAATCAAGTATATTGTAAGATGTTTCGCCTGGATTCCTCTTTCTGGTGACACGCATGGTTTCACATTTGGAAGGGTTGAACTGCATGCCCCATTGTTGTGACCACTCAACCATAGTATCGAGATCCTTTTAGAGAGCATCTTCATCATCAGCTGACTTAATTGGACGGTACAGCAAACAATCATCAGCGAATAGTCTAGTCGTACTTGCGACTTTTTCATGGATGTCATTTACGTAAAGCAAAAATAGGTGTGGGCCAAGTACTGTGCCCTGGGGTGTACCACTCAACACTGGATGCCAATTGGAGCTCTTTCCGTTCACGCACACACGCTGAAGACGTTTTGTCAAGAAACTGGAAATCCATCGTTTCGTGTTGGAACGAATACCATGGAAGTCAAGCTTCCGAAGCAGTCTCTGGTGTGGGATGACATTAAATGCTTTAGAAGAGTACGGCACAACTAAATCCGTGATGACGTTACTATCAAGGTGCTTGGCCAGGTCATTTGTTGTCAGGATAAGCTGAGACTCACATGATCTATGCCTCCTAAATGCATGTTGGTTGTCAGCAAGAATGTTATGTTTGCTCACGTGTCGCATCAGATTACCATCAATTAAATGCTCCAGCAATTTGCAGCAAGTACTTGTTAATGAAACAGGACGATAATTCGCTGGGTTGGTGGTTGAACCCTTCTTAAAGAGAGGAATGATGTTAGCCTTCCTCCAGTCCAGCGGAACATCACCTGAGTCAAGCCACTGTTGGAAAATGAACTGCAAATGTGGAGACAGTTCTTCGGCTGCGATCTTGAGGGCTTGATTCTGTAACCCTTCAGACTTTCAACTATTTGAAAGGACATGAATTAATGGGAGACCTATCATCAAACCAAGTGAAGCATAAGACCGATCTTCTGGTGATCTCACTGAAACACATAATATCCTCAGAAGGCTCAACAAAATAGATGGAAGGAGAATGCTTCCCATGGCTTAAGGAGTCTAGACCCCAGAGGTAACAGCCTCGGAATAAGCCACGGACTGAGAAGAGATTTCTCCAGAGGGTGGTGAATTTTGGGCTTTCGGCGATAGATTTCCAGAAGCTAAAGGAAATGAGACATGTGGGAATAGGGCAGGAGAATGAAAAGTGTGTGATCTGCTGCGATCTTGCTGCATGGTGGTGCAGGCTTAGGCACTGATCTGCTCCTGCACATGTTTCTTATGAATGAATGAATGAATGAATGAATGAATGAATGAATAAGTTTATTGGCCAAGTATTCACATACAAGGAATTTGCCTTGGTGCTCCACCCACAAGTGACAACATGACATACAGAGACAGTTAGGAATCATAGATAAAACATTAAACGTTAATAATAAAACATTATTGATTTTACTTCGGAGTTACGTGAGTGACTATGTGAAGAAGGGCCGTCCGTCTGCGTGCGCGTCATTACGTCTGAACGCAACGCGCGACGGACTGGCAGAGGCACTGCGTCCTCCCAGGCCGTTAGGATGGGCAGGTAAGGAAAGTTGAATCACTTACCTGCGTTCTTTCGGGCTTGAAACTTTTTGTAGTTTCAGGGCCCAGATGTCGAGGATACGGTCCGCGGGGAAGTCGGCTGCCGAAGACCGCAGCATTTCCCAGTAGCGGGCAATGGTGTTTCCCGACATTTAGCGCCGGCAGCTGAACCGGCAGGAGACTTGTTGCAGGAGGAGAGCTCCGTTGGTGGTCCTGCAGTACGGGAAAATCCACCCGCAAGTCAAACAACCCGTTGACTCAGAAGAGTCCGGGGAGGGAAAGGGATACCCTCCCTCAACCGAGAGCATCTGAGGACGACTCTCCCACATAGGAGCAACTTTTTGGAGAAGTTGCTCCAACAATGACCTGCTCTAAAGAGAGAGCTGTGTCAGCCCGGGCCTACAGCAGCAGGCAGTGCCGGGAGCCTCGCATAATGGGGCAACCCAATGTCTTCCCCATTGGAGGGGGAAGTACATATGGAAGAAACCACTCTGAATCAGAGTACAAAAGCAGGGGGGGGGGGGACCTTCCCAGGGACAAGCAGAAGAAAGGAAGTAAGTAAGTAACTTTTACTTATATAGCACTGTTTAAGTTAAACTTGCACCGAAGAGCTTTACATAAAATAAATAATAAGCACAAAAGAAAATAAATACTTCTGCCATCATCCAGGTTCCACGGGGTGCTTCCCTGGATAGAGATCTAGAAAATGTCTCCTGCTCTGAGGAGAGGAGCATTCACGGTCAGTTTCAGTCTGACCCAAAGCAAGAATCTCATTTAGGCCCGCTGGAGGGGCCATGTCAGCGCAGGTATCCTCAGGGGCCTGCGGCAGCACCTGTTTACAGGGCTATCTACAAATCTCACTCTCAATGGAGGGGAGTGTGAGTGATCAGTAGGTAACTGCTCTCGAATTAAAGTATGTGAAGCACATACATATGGCCTCAAGAGACAGCAGTTGGCAGAATAGCCTCAACGACTTCCGCCCAGTTGCACTTACCCCCATCATCACCAAGTGCTTCGAGAGGCTGGTCCTGGCACACCTCAAAAGCTGCCTACCCCCCACACTGGATCCCTATCAGTTTGCCTACCGCAAGAACAGGAGTACGGAGGATGCCATCTCAACGGCACTTCACTCCGCCCTCTCCCACCTTGACAACAGAGACACACTTATGTAAGAATGCTGTTCATCGATTACAGCTCAGCATTCAACACCATTATACCATCAAAACTGATCACCAAACTCGGTAACCTGGGCATCGACCCCTCCCTCTGCAACTGGATACTGGACTTTCTAACCAACAGACCCCAGTCTGTGAGGTTAGACAAGCACACCTCTTCAACCCTCACCCTGAAACACCGGCGTTCCTCAGGGCTGTGTGCTGAGCCCCCTCCTCTACTCCCTCTTCACCTATGACTGCACACCTGTACATGGTACTAACACCATCATCAAGTATGCAGATGATACAACGGTGATTGGCCTCATCAGCAACAACGATGAGCTGGCCTACAGGGAGGAGGTCCAGCACTTAGCAGCATGGTGCGCTGACAACAACCTGGCCCTTAACTCCAAGAAGACCAAGGAGCTCATTGTAGACTTCAGGAAGTCCAGAGGTGGCACGCACACCCCCATCCACATTAACGGGACGGAGGTGGAACGTGTTTCTAGCTTCAGGTTCCTGGGAGTCAACATCTCCGATGACCTCTCTTGGACCCACAATACCTCTACTCTGATCAAGAAGGCTCATCAGCGTCTCTTCTTCCTGAGGAGACTGAAGAAGGTCCATCTGTCTCCTCAGATCCTGGTGAACTTCTACCGCTGCACCATCGAGAGCATCCTTACCAACTGCATCACAGTATGGTATGGCAACTGCTCTGTCTCCGACCGGAAGGCACTGCAGAGGGTGGTGAAAATTGCCCAACGCATCACCGGTTCCACGCTCCCCTCCATTGAGTCTGTCCAAAGCAAGCGCTGTCTGCGGAGGGCGCTCAGCATCACCAAGGACTGCTCTCACCCCAACCATGGACTGTTTACCCTCCTACCATCCGGGAGGCGCTACAGGTCTCTCCGTTGCCGAACCAGCAGGTCGAGGAACAGCTTCTTTCCGGCGGCTGTCACTCGACTAAACAACGTACCTCGGTGACTGCCAATCACCCCCCCCCCCCGGACACTTATTATTTATTTTTTATTCAAATCGTTTGCTATGTCGCTCTTCAAGGGAGATGCTAAATGCATTTCGTTGTCTCTGTACTGTACACTGACAATGACAATTAAAATTGAATCTGAATCTGAATCTGAATATCAGCACAAATGCCGGCAAGGCAACAGGGCTATCAGGGTGACTTTGGAGAAACCAGCCGCCGAATCATCTCTTCAGGTAAGACCAGAAGAAGGAAGCAAAAGCTGTCGGACCAATCAAGGTACCAACGACAAGCAAACTTCATCAGTAGGCGACAACACACCCCACACCTCCATAGGGTAAGCAGTTCACTGAAGCCGGTGGTAGCTTGAAAGCTGGGCACGGAAATATGATCAGAGTCGTCTTTCAAGGCAGACTCAGAATTATGGCCAGAATTGTCCTACAAGGCAGGCTCAGTATGATGAGGTTTTCAGACCAAGACCCAAGCAGAGGTCAGGAGAAACATGGAATCCACACTCCCTACCAGTCCAACTCCAATCAAGGAGAGAAAAGGAACCCGCATCAGGGGCCTTTGGGCTTACCACAAGACCACCGGTAGCCATGGAGGTAGGTGGGTCTGGGTTTACTGAAACAAGGGATTGTGGACCAGTTACATGTTGGTAATTTTACTCTTATGTTTTTGTTCAAAATGACAATAACATGAATTTCAGATCTGGTTTTAAAAAACAGATAACAGCATGTGATTATTTTTTTCTGCACAACATACATAGGTTCCAAGCAGACTTGGAACTCGGACCGGAGTTGTCTTCAAGGCAGGCCCAGTATTTTGGGCAGGATTGCCTTCCAGGACAGGTGACAGATGGAGGATGTCACTTCATCCAGGTTTAACTCATTTGTGCAGTACAGACTTTCAGAAACAGCAATTTATTGTTACCGTCTAACTACTGTTTTATAGGAGCTTCCTATAAAATGGTCACATGGCATGCATCAACCTCAAAGATGCATACTATTCGGTGTCTATTCATTAAGAAATATTTGAAGTTTATCTGGATGGCATGGCTCTGCCAAATGGGTTGACATCAGCTCCTAGACTAATTCTGGGACTACAAAGGTCTCAAAACCACATAGTAATGGCATATTTGGAGGACATTTTCATTTTGGAGTCACCAAGAATTGGCAGAAGCATCAGTTAAGCAAACCAAAACCCTGTTTCAAAGAATTGGTTACCTCATCCATCCAGTTAAATCAAAATTGACACCTACAAGGGTAATTGATTACCTAGAATTTACTATCAAAAACAGTAAATATGTTGGTGACTTTGCCTATGGGCAAACGACTATATTAATTAAGCCTCCAATGACCTGATAGTCAAATTCTAGCCATCTATCAGGCAAACAGCGAGTGTAATTGTCAAATAGTAGCTGCATTCCCAGCAGTACGGGCCTTTGCATTACCAGAACTTACAGCAAGCAAAGGAACGAACACTCAGATTACATGCAGGCCGAATTGGCAAACTATGGATTGCCAGCAGAGGCCATTGTTAAATAACTATGGTGGATAACGAATGGGAGACAGCTCAAGGGAAATTTTGCTCGAAAACCATCGGGTTCTTCAGACCTATGCAAGCGGCTAAGGATGGGGAGCCACCAACACAGGCTACAGCTGTGGGGGCAGATGGAATGAGCAGGAGTCTGTAATTCCCCAACACATGGAATCAATTACCCAGAATTGTTGGGGGCACAATATGGACTCAAGGTTCTCTGTAGCGATATGCAACCGGTGCTTGTTCAAATTCAGATTGATAACACCACTGTGGTGGCATATATCCATTAACAAGGGTGGTGTAAAATCTGTATCTTTCGACAGATTGTCGAACCTCATTTGGCACTAGTGTATCGAGAGGAATATTTGGGAAATCTACGAGGTAGATATAACACGGTGACAGATGCTGGATCACGAATGTTTAATAACAACATAGAATGGATGTTGAATCAGACAGTATTTAACAAAATAACTACACGATTTGGCATACCAGATGTTGATCCGTTTGCATCTAGACCAACCATTGGTTACCCAGATATGTGTCCTGCGAGCTGGATCCAGGAGCAAGGCAGTGGATGCTTTCTCCCTCAATTGGGGAGGAATGTTTATGTATGCTTTCCGCCAATTTGTCTCACAAACCGATGCTTGACAAAAATCAAGCAAGACTAAGCCACAGGCATATTGGCAGTGCCAGATTGGCCTACTCAAGCCTGGTCCCCAAGAATTTTGGGAATTATAGTCCAGCCAGTTATGGCTGTACCCAAGAGCAGGGACCTCCTAGTGAACCCAGTTACAGGGAGCAATCATCCACTACATGAACGTATTAACTTGTTGGTCTGCAGATTCTGAGGAGGCCATTTCAAGGCATAGGACTGTCCGAACAAATACACCACAGTTCGGATAACGGATGTCTTGGAGTTCCTATCAACTGCACTATAACTATAAACAAAGTTATAGTGCATCTATAGTGCCAGAGGCGCACTCTCCTCCTATCTGATGCCGGAAGCAGGGCACGGTTCGATAGGAACGCAACCCTTTACAACAAAATTCATGAAGGGAATTTACAATTTAAGACCTCCAAGGCCAAGGTACACTGACACATGGGATGTGAGCGTGGTACTAACCCTACTTTGACAGTGGGGACCGCCTGTAACTAACCCTGAAGGTGGTATGCTGACAAAGAGTCCGGACACTGCAAAAGCTACGGTTGGACTACATGACCAACAATATGAACAACATAACATTCCTAATCAGGAACCTGATAGAGCAGAACAGGCCAGGAATGCCAGGGATGGAGATCCAGTTCTTGCCATATCCAGAGGACCAACGGTTGTGTGTGTGGTAACATACTAACACCACTATCTGAGAGTTACGGAGAACCTCAGAGGCTCAGAACAATCGGTCCTCATCAGTCACAAAAAAAAACCACACCAAAAGGTGTCAACTCAAACCATCTCCAGATGGTCAAAAGAGGTAATGGCGGTAGCAGGAGTAAACATTTATATGGTTAAATCTCACTCCACCAGGGCAGCATCTACGTCGGCAGCAAGAGCTATGGACGTGCCCCTTGACGACATCCTAGTGGCTGCAGGATGGACGAATGAAATAACGGTCCACCGGTTTTATAACAAACCCATAACCGGACTGGGGGTGTTTGCACGTGGCATTTTAAGTTCTGTCCCTTAGTTTCCCCCCCAAGGATGGGAGGGTTAACTTTTTTTAAAACTTTTCTTTCATTTTAAGCATCAGTGTCTTTACTTAACTACGTAATGTCTGAATACCTTAATGATTACACACATCCATGGTCAATCCATTCAGTGTGTGATGCCTGGATTCGTAACCGGCGTAAAATCACAGAGCTTTGAAATCTTCACATAGTCACTCACGTGACTCCGAAGTAAAATAGTAAGATTAAACGAGAACTTACCAGTTTGAAGTTTGATCTTGATTTTATGAGGAGTTACGATGAGCGATTACGTGCCCACCGCTCCCACCCTCATACTATCAAGGTCATATGGAAGTTCTAGTTTCTTCACAATCTTACTATTCTCAGGTCTTCTTTTTATCTGTGATTTAACACCACTGCTTTGAAGATTGACGCACACGCAGACGGACGGCCCTTCTTCACGTAATCGCTCATCGTAACTCCTCATAAAATGAAGATCAAACTTCAAACTGGTAAGTTCTCGTTTAATCTTACTATTATCTGTGAATTATTTTAGGACCTTAAATAGTTTACAACTGGAGATGACGGACGGGGTTGTCAAATCGACACCGCGTAGATGGGGAATCATGTAGTTGTGAGATTGAAGGTGAAATGCCAAATGTGAAGAAGTTCAACCCTAGTATCCTGTGACAAAAGTTGATTTTGGTGAATAGAATATTTGTGTGGAATTGCTGGTTAAATAGTTGCTGGTGTCAAAGAAAGAAAATATAATAAATCTAGAATGCAAATTACTCGTTATCATCTCGTCCGCAGCTACCAATGGCCTGTTTCCTTCATCAACTTGACTTTCATTCATTTGTTCCACATCTCTCTACATCACTGTCTACATCTCTCCTTTCCCTTTTCCCTGACTCTGTCTGAAGAAGGGTCTAACGAGGGTGAAGTGCAGCTTCTCCTTGACAGAAGTTGAACAATGATGAAAATTGCGCCTCAGAAAGTTTAGGACACCTGTTGCCTTCACCGTTGCATGATGAATCTGACCATTCCAACGCAGATCATTCTGCAATTTGATGCCAAGATGGTTTGTTTGGATTCTTCAAACAAATCAAGTATATTGTAAGATGTTTCGCCTGGATTCCTCTTTCTGGTGACACGCATGGTTTCACATTTGGAAGGGTTGAACTGCATGCCCCATTGTTGTGACCACTCAACCATAGTATCGAGATCCTTTTAGAGAGCATCTTCATCATCAGCTGACTTAATTGGACGGTACAGCAAACAATCATCAGCGAATAGTCTAGTCGTACTTGCGACTTTTTCATGGATGTCATTTACGTAAAGCAAAAATAGGTGTGGGCCAAGTACTGTGCCCTGGGGTGTACCACTCAACACTGGATGCCAATTGGAGCTCTTTCCGTTCACACACACACGCTGAAGACGTTTTGTCAAGAAACCGGAAATCCATCGTTTCGTGTTGGAACGAATACCATGGAAGTCAAGCTTCCGAAGCAGTCTCTGGTGTGGGATGACATTAAATGCTTTAGAAGAGTACGGCACAACTAAATCCGTGATGACGTTACTATCAAGGTGCTTGGCCAGGTCATTTGTTGTCAGGATAAGCTGAGACTCACATGATCTATGCCTCCTAAATGCATGTTGGTTGTCAGCAAGAATGTTATGTTTGCTCACGTGTCGCATCAGATTACCATCAATTAAATGCTCCAGCAATTTGCAGCAAGTACTTGTTAATGAAACAGGACGATAATTCGCTGGGTTGGTGGTTGAACCCTTCTTAAAGAGAGGAATGATGTTAGCCTTCCTCCAGTCCAGCGGAACATCACCTGAGTCAAGCCACTGTTGGAAAATGAACTGCAAATGTGGAGACAGTTCTTCGGCTGCGATCTTGAGGGCTTGATTCTGTATCTGATCTGGTCCAATTGCTTTTGTGGTATTGATGTTGAGCAATAACTTCTTGACACCTTCAACCTCAAGTTTAATAGCCGGCATATCAGCATACGGGCTGGGCGGTAGGACTGGAAATGATGAAGGCTCCACATCTTCCCGGGTGAAAACGTGTTGAAATTGGTTTGCAACAGCTTCTGCTTTCGCCTGGTCCTCAGTGATCAGACATTCCTTCTCTCCAGAGATGCTGCCTGCCCGCTGAGTTACTCCAGCTTTTTGTGTCTCCTATCATGTGAAAACAATCACTGGGTCAGGCAGCATCTGTGGAAAGAGAAACCAAATTAATAATGTGATAAAAATGAACTGCAACTGCTGGTTTTACCAAAGATGGACACAAATCTCTGGAGAAGGTGATGTTTCCGGTCGGGACCCTTGTTCAGACTGATTGTAGGGGGGAGGAACTGGAAGCAAGAAACGACCAGGCCAAATTAGCGGCAAGATGAGCTCGGGCAGAGTGTTTCCCACAGGCCGGTTGTTGGCTTGGGATGGTGTGATCCCAAGAGCGATAATACATCGTTGTTAAGAGTTAATTCTTTGGTCAGAACTGGGTGAAGGAAGTGGGTTTATTATAGAGGAGGCAGAGAAGGGGTGAAGAGGACACAATGTTGGGGTTGTCTGGTGATAAACGGATTGTGAAGCTGTCAGTTTATAAAGATTTTCATGAAAAACATAATGTTGGAAAACTTAGGTGCCACTTAAAAATGTGTAAAAAATAAAATGGTGAAGCTGTGTCTAGAGCACATTGTTGCTTTGGGTCTGTGTTTCAGAAGCTCCATACTGTTACTGGACACATTGCAGTGAAAAATCTGGCGTAGAGTGGCTGGAGAAAGGTTGTCCATGCTGACCCGTGTGGGGGATGTGTGTGTGGGGGTGTGTGTGTGTGGGGGTGTGTGTGTGAGTGTGTGTGTGTGGGGATGTGTGTGTGTGTGTGTGTGGTGGGGGGGGGGGGGGCTGTGTGTGTGGGATGTGTGTGGGGGGAGTGTTTGTGTGGGAGGATGTGTGAGTGTGGGGTGGGTGGGTGGGGTGTGTGTGGGGGGGGGGGGGGCTGTGTGTGGGGGATGTATGTGTGGGGAGTGTTTGTGTGGGGGTGTGTGTGTGTGGGTGTGTGTGTGTGTGTATATGAGTGTTCAAGTTACATTTATTGTCACATGCATCAGTTGGTACAGTGAGAATTGAGTTAGCATACAGCCATACGAGTAAAAAGAACACAATACACGATAGAGTTTAACATAAACATCCCCACACAGTGTGTATATATATATCTCTGTGTGTGTGTGTGTCTATACATATAACCATATAACCATATAACAATTACAGCACGGAAACAGGCCATCTCGGCCCAACAAGTCCATGCCGAACAATTTTTTTTTCCCCTTAGTCCCACCTGCCTGCACTCATACCATAACCCTCCATTCCCTTCTCATCCATATGCCTATCCAATTTATTTTTAAATGATACCAATGAACCTGCCGCCACCACTTCCACTGGAAGCTCATTCCACACCGCTACCATTCTCTGCGTAAAGAAGTTCCCCCTCATATTACCCCTAAACTTCTGTCCCTTAATTCTGAAGTCATGTCCTCTTGTTTGAATCTTCCCTGTTATCTGTATATGTGTGTGTGTGTGTGTGTGGGGGGGGGGGGGGGGGGTGTCTATATCTATGTGTGTGTGTGTGTGGGTGTCTCTATATATATATCTATCTATCTATATTTAAAACTGTGTGTGTCTGGCTGTGTGGCTGCCAGCCTTTGATTCGCTGCTACGCCGACACCCGACCCACAAATGCCCTGATTTTTTCCATTTCGGTAGAGATTTCACTTTTCATTCCAAGTATCCACTCATTAAATTTCGTTGTGTCTATGTACACATTTTTTAAATAAAATCCTTCTCCCCCCACCCAAAATTTAAAAAAAAACAGCTCTCACCTATGACATGTTGGTGAACGTTCCATCGTGTGATGTGACAATGCCCAATGCTCACAAATGTCCAATCGGAATGGATCCATTTACATATGTCTTTGCACCAGCCCCAGCCTCAGTCCCCCCCCCCCGCAGCCTGTGTCAAAGTGCGTCATCACGTGTGTGGGAATAGAGAAAGAGGATTGGGTGTGATAGGGAATGGGGAACTAATGGACTGTCCCTACCCCTCCCCTTCCACTCTCCCTCCCCACTATTTTTCTCCTCCTCTCCCCCCCCCCCCTCTCTCCCTCCCTCCACACTTCCCCCTCCCTCCCCTACCCCATCTCCCTCCTCCTCCTCCCCCCCTCCCCCACACCTATCTCCCCCTCCCCAACCCTCTCTCCCCCCTCTCCAAGCCCCTCTCCCCCCCATCCCTCTCTCCTCCCCTTCTCCCTCCCCTCTCATCACCCCTCTACCTCTCCTCCCCCTCCTCCTCCCACCCTCCCACCCCCATCCCTCTCTCCCCGCCCCCCCTTTTCTCTCTCCCCCCTTCCCTCCCCCACCCCCTTCCCTCTCTCCCCCCCTCCCCTCCCCCCTTCTCTCTCTCCTCCCCACCCCCTTCCCCCTCCCCACTCTTCCCCCCCCCTCCCCCACCCCCCTTCCGTCCCCCACCTCCTTCTCTCTCTCTCCCCACCCCATTCCCCCTCCCCACTCTTCCCCCTCTACCCCCCTACCCCATCCCTCCCCTCCCTCCGCCTCCCTCCCCTCCCCCACCCCTCTCTCCTCCCCCTCTCCATCTCCCCCTCTCGTCACCCCCTCTCCCTCTCCTCCCTCCCCCCCCCCCCACCCCCTCTCTCTCCCCCTACCCCCCTTCCCTCTCCCACCCCCTTCGCTCTCTCCCTAAAATTGATTTTTAGATAAAACGCTACCACTTACCGCTGTGATTTTTGGCCATCTTACTCAGTCCCCCTCCGCTCATCAGATGCAGAGGATTCTTTCCATCAATTAAAAATGAAAGTGTTATAAGTGTTTAAAAAATGCTGAGAAACTCTCTCCTGTCAATCACGCCATGAAGTCCATGCTCCGTCTGGTGAGAGTGGGGAGGGATTATAAAACCCGGAAGTGTGGGTGTGCTCAGTCTCTGCAAGACGGGGGAGGGAGAGGTCATGACTCTGAGCTGTGAATCAAATGAACACACTGAATGTCTACTGAACTGTGAGTATTGTGTTTGAAATGGTATGAAATGGCATGAAACTGCATTTGAATTTGGTGGCCTTGCATCCTGCTTGAAGTGGTATGTCACATCCTGACCAAGAATCGAATGCTCTGATGTTTACTCGATGAGTATTCATTTTACGCTATAATGAGCCTATATTTATGTTACAGAGACCCCCCCCCCCCCCGATGGTGCCTTTGCAAATGAGGGCTATTACCTTTAACCTAAAATAATCCTAAAAGTGGTGCATAGTTTGAGTATCTGTAGTTTGTGTGTGTGTGTCTGTGTATACCTGTCAAACGTGTATCTGGATGTGTGGTTGTAAGTGTGTATGTATGTGTGGCTGGATGTATGTGTGAGTGGATGGATGTGTGCGTGTGCGGATGTACATGTGCATGTATGTATGTGTGTGTGCATGCATGGAAGTGCGTACGGATGTATGTGTGTAGATGGGTGGGTGGACTGTCGCACTGTCATTCACCAGCACATTATCACACCAGCACAGATAATATATATAAGCATCTGGATAAACAGGGTCTGATTAGGAACAGTCAACATGGATTTGTGCCTGGAAGATCATGTTTGACTAATCTTCTTGAATTTTTTGAAGAGGTTGCTAGGGAAATTGACGAGGGTAAAGCAGTGGATGTTGTCTATATGGACTTTAGTAAGGCCTTTGACAAGGTTCCTCATGGAAGGTTGGTTAAGAAGGTTCAACTGTTGGGTATAAATGCAGGAATAGCAAGATGGATTCAACAGTGGCTGAATGGGAGAAGCCAGAGGGTAATGGTGGATGGCTGTTTATCGGGTTGGAGGCAGGTGACTAGTGGGGTGCCTCAGGGATCTGTGTTGGGTCCTTTGTTGTTTGTCATGTACATCAATGATCTGGATGAAGGTGTGGTAAATTGGATTAGTAAGTATGCAGATGATACCAAGAGAGGATAATGAAGAGGATTTCCAAAGTCTACAGAGTGATTTAGGCCATTTGGAAAAATGGGCTGAAAGATGGCAGATGGAGTTTAATGCTGATAAATGTGAGATGCTACACCTTGGCAGGACAAATCAAAATAGGACGTACATGGTAAATGGTAGGGAATTGAAGAATACAGTTGAACAGAGGGATCTGGGAATAACCGTGCATAGTTCCTTGAAGGTGGAATCTCATATAGATAGGGTGGTAAAGAAAGCTTTTGGTATGCTAGCCTTTATAAATCAGAGCATTGAGTATAGAAGCTGGGATGTAATGTTAAAATTGTACAAGGCATTGGTGAGACCAAATCTGGAGTATGGTCGCCCAATTATAGGAAGGATGTCAACAAAATAGAGAGAATACAGAGGAGATTTACTAGAATGTTGCCTGGGTTTCAACAACTAAGTTACAGAGATCGGTTGAATAAGTTAGGTCTTTATTCCCTGGAGCGCAGAAGGTTAAGTGGGGACTTGATAGAGGTCTTTAAAATGATGAGAGGGATAGACAGAGTTGATGTGGACAAGCTTTTCCCTTTGAGAATAGGGAAGATTCAAACAAGAGGACATGACTTCAGAATTAAGGGACAGAAGTTTAGGGGTAACATGAGGGGGAACTTCTTTACTCAGAGAGTGGTAGCGGTGAGGAATGAGCTTCCAGTGGAAGTGGTGGAGGCAGGTTCGTTGGTATCATTTAAAAATAAATTGGATAGGCATATGGATGAGAAGGGAATGGAGGGTTATGGTCTGAGTGCAGGCAGGTGGGACTAAGGGAAAAAAGTTGTTCGGCACGGACTTGTAGGGCCGAGATGGCCTGTTTCCATGCTGTAATGGTTATATGGTTATTATCATAAGTAATTCACTCATTGTTTAAATAATTTGACCAAATAAACAGTGAAACGATAGACATTAAAATAAAACTTTATATAATCATTTATTTCCCCAATTTATTTGTTTACATTACATCTGATTTTCATCTGAATATTCTTCATCAGATTCCAAGTCTTTTGATAAGTTTTGATAAGTCCACTGATAAGTTAGTTCATGTTCATGTGGAGGGTCAGGCAAAGGCTAAAGAAAAAAATCTCATAGTCATTAAGTTTGCATGGACTTCAATTCATAAAATTTCAACCTCTTCTTAATGCTAATGAGAATAACACTGTTACTACCATACATATATTAGGTCAAGTTCACATACACCAATTCATTTCTACATAAACATCAGCCATTTCTGACCATTTCTCACTCCAATGGAAGCCTATAAAGTGCAATCAATATTCCTCAGTTTTTCTCTCGTGGTCGGGGCCTGGAAATGGCCGCTACGGACGGCACTGCGTACAGCTTCCCCTCCCACCCCCCCACCCCCACGTAGATGATCCAAACACACTCCGCGGTTCCACGTTCGCGAATCGGCCGCTTCTTTATTGAGACCGCGGCTTCACTATGTTAAGTACATAGGCCCCGCGGTTGGAACACTTTTTCCCGGTAAATTTACGCAGGCAGCTCCGAGAACAGATGTTAAAGAAAACTTATTAGACTTCAACAAGCTGGCATTAGAGAAAATGTTTAATTTACTTTGTTATGGATACACATAGTTTAGGTGATACTAAATTGTTATGGATACACATAGTTTCCCCATAGTTAAGTGAGTGAATGAGTGAATGTATGAATGAATTGAATGAGTGGATGAGTGAATGATGAATGAATGAGTGGATGAGTGAATGATGAATGAATGAATGTATGAATGAATGACTTGAGTGAGTGAATGACTGAGTGATGAATGAGTGAATGATTGAGTGAATGTACAGCCTCCAAATCTCATTCTTTCACATTATAAAAGGGTCCAATTAAATTAATTAAAGTCCATACAGATTAATTTTCATAAATTCAGACTTTATATCTTACCTTTCAGTTCCAGTTAATTCACAAAGTTTGACTGGTTTCACAACTGTGTTGCAGCACCTCAGCAGCGACTTTGCTTTCAAGGCTTTGTTCCACTTCTATCCACTTAGCTGCACATTCTTCAGACTTCTTAATGCTTTTCTCACTAAATACAATTACCCTGCTGCAAGTTTCCACGACATGTATTCGACAGAACAACAAAGAACCTTCATCGGAATCTCCAGTAAAACAGGCATCAGTAGAAGCACTCTCACCCATGCTGTGTGCTCACTGCCTAGCTAGCCTGAAACAAAGCGCCTCCGACTCAATGTCAAACGTGATTTGATTGGACTAAAAATACCCCAATTTTTTTTGTTTTTTTCTCTAATTTAATAAAAATGTGCAGGTTTTGTTCTTGATGACTTTCAGGGCTGATTTATATAATATTTTTACACAATATGTGAACATTTCATATAGTTCTGTGAGTTGGGTCACAAAACTGCACAAAAAATCTCCTCGGGCCACAGCCTAGTGGCCCTACACCCTGCTTGAAGTGGTATGAAACTGCAATTGAATTTGTTGGCCTTGCACCCTGCTTGCTTGAAGTGGTAAGAAACTGCACTTGAATTTGGTGGCCTTGCACCCTTGGTTCTTGGTTTCTTGGTCCTCCAAAATATTCCAAATGGAATTTAAACTGGAGGTGGTGAAGGGAGGGCTTAAGCCAGAAAGGGTTATTGGGAAGAAAGAGCTACTTTAAATTTAGTTGCATCTGGTTGGGTAACAATAGTTGGGTGGAGATTATCCCATGCTTTAATTGCGCGGGGGAAGAACGAATTGCTGTATACATCTGTCTTTGCAGCTGGGATCACCCTGCTTGATATGGTAGGAAATTGTATTTGAATTTGGTGGCCTTGCACCCTGCTTGAAGTGGAATTTCAAGGAATATCCGCGAGTCAACTGCCAGCCCACCAGCCATTAGTGAGCTGCCAGCACACCAGGCTTGAGGAACTGAGCTGCCACCCCAAGAATCCATTTGGCCCACAATGTCCATACTAGCCCTCTGTAAACCAGTCCCTTCGCCCACAACACCAATACTAGCTTTCCAGAAAGCCCCACCCCCCACTGGCCACCAATATTGGAATTGGTGGAGAGGTGGAATATTGCGTTGGGGAACCAGCCCTCCCATGTGAACATGGGACCCAACGAGTCCCACTTAGTCTAATATATATTTATATATATAAATATGTGTGTATAGATATATATTATGTCTCTCTCCCTCCCTCTTTCTGCAGTAGCTTGTTTCCCCAGTGTTTGTGGAGCCGGTTTGGCCGTGCACTGCGTTCGGGATGTGTGTGTGTATGTATGTATGTGTGTACAGTATGTGTGTGTGTATCTATGTATGTGTATCTATGTATGTATGTGTGTGTGTGTATATGTATGTGTTGTCAGCTTCTCCATCTCCGCCCTATTCAAGCGATGCGGAAATGAATTGCATTGATGAGACGAGTGAGTTTGGCTTTTGATGAGCAACCCCGGGCCCAATGTTTGTCAGGGTGTGGAGCAGCGGGCCAATGTGTGCGGAGGTGGAGGCGGGCTGTGGTGGAGAGGGAGGGAGGGAGGGAGGGAGCGGCCGGGCTGCGGCGCTAGTGCTGACATTGCCATTGACACGGATACGGCGAGGTACGGCCGCTCGGCTCGGGGGTTGTTACACCCACCGCCTGCTACTGCTACAGTGTAACGCGGCCCTGGCTCCAGTTGCGTGTGCGGGAGGCCGCTGTTGTGGCTGGGTGGGGTGGTGAGGGAGGGAGGGAGGGAGGCCACACTGGGGGCGGCTGCGCCCATCCCCGTCTCTGTGCCGGGGAGGTGGGGGCGCCTGTGTCCGCTGCAGTCGGTTGGTCACTGCCTTTCCCCCGGTGTGGAGTTGACATGTTTGGGATGTGATGTGCGCGTTGCTGGGGCGGGGAACTGTTTGGTATTGTGTAGGTGCCGCGCCCAGCCACCGCGCTTTGCAATATCCCCTTCAGTCAATTGTCCCTTCCTCCCTTCCTCTGGCTGTGAAAACACTCCTGACGTTGCAGTCGCTGGCAAGCTCGGCTGAGATCATTAATATCGAATTATATAATTATATTACATCTTCCAAGATTGAAAGATAAAGATATAAAACTTCAAAGATATCAATACAGGGTTGTTAATATCTATCTTCCCGCCTCGTGTGCCTTGTGTAGCAGTTCAAGGTAGTTTGATTTTGGTTTGCTGTTAATTAGGTTAACATTAAATGCCCTAATTTGAAGCCCGTGTTTAACTCGTTAGCCTCTTGGTGTCTGTGTGAGATGTGATTAACGTCCAAAACAAAATGTTGGAGGCGCTCAGCGGCCCGCGGGAATGAAATCCGATGGCATTTCACGTCGGGACCTTCTGCACTCAGTGTCCATGATACAAAACAATGTTGTGGATAGTGAGGAGGTTGGCTGAGGCTACAGCAGTTGCAGAGTTTTGGCAGATGGAATCTAATCCAATGTATGAATTTTGGGAGGCCAAATAAAGGTGGGAGATGTAGCACAAATGGTAAAGTGAAGGAATAATGAGGACCAGAGAGATGTCGGATCCCTGATGTCAAGCTTGGAGGCAAAGAGTGTAAAAGTTGGCTGTTGTGCCATGACCTCACTACAGGGCATCAGCAGCTGAATGTTGCAGTTTCTGACATGAACTAATCATTAAGTTACCCGCTTTGGTTATAGTTGCGGGCACTCTGAGGTGTACTCGCATTGAATGCTTGGACATTCTCCTGAGAACTCAGGAAGACCTGGGTTTAACAACCTCTCTGGAGGGCAACATAATGACAGTCCCATGGTCCCTCACTTGCAATGGGAGAGTCCCACTGGGCTTTGTACTTGCATTGGCAAAGGGGCCTGTCCAACACTTGAGTGGGGGTAAATTAAGCTGTGCTTGAGCCTTGTACTGAAACAGTGCTCCTGTGATTAGTAGGCCAATCTATTAGTGCATAGTTTGACTCACTTTTGTACAGATCTGGTAGGGGTTTGTGAACTGTCTGAAGAAGGCACGCAGACAGGGCAAGTTGTAACAGGCCCTGTGCTAATGATATTCAGGCTCATGAGCACGGGGCCTGTCACAACTAGCTCTGTCCCCCTGCATTTTATCTGTGCATACTTTCTATCCTTTAAACCTCTTGAACATACTGACTTTAGACTCAAAAGGTAAAGTTCCACAGCCTTTTGTGTGTGAGATTTCAGTACTTCTATGATAGTTTGTGAGGAAAAGCACTTCCTGATTTATTGCTTGAAGCACCTTGCTGTGAACAAGGGAAACCCCTGTCAGGAAGGAGCATTGTGGCATCTGCTGAGGGTTGAACCAGCAGTACCTGTGCAGGAAGATCTCTGGCATTCTTGTAGTGAGTTGGGCCTTTCTGTAATGTGATGTGAATAATAATAATAAAGTGAGTTGCAAGAATGTTCCGTTTTCGCTGAAAGGAAATTTTAGCAAAATACCGTACTGTATGTAAAGGAAGTGCTACTGTAAACTTGTATTGAGGTGTGAGGAGTAATTTATTATTGTGTAACAGTTGGATGCTGGCGATACAAGGAAGTACACAAACCTGGCTGTTGGTCCCAGCCTTAGTGCCCAGGGACGTTGTGATGGAGTTAGCTGCTTTGAGCAGCATTGGGTGGACTTGCTGTGGCACTGAATGTAAAATCTGTTTCTACTGTGTGTAAACGTGCGTGACATTACGGGAGGAGCACAGTTACTCTGCTGCTGAGGTACAGCTCCTTCTCAACTCTGTGCAGAGCAGAATTATTTGACAAATTGTGAAATGATTGTGGCTACAGTTCAGGGCTGAACAATGTAGAGAGTACACTGGCATTTTCAGGTAATTGCCACGTTCTGTGTCTGAATTTGCAGTAAGCATCTGATTCATCTTTAGCAGGACACAAAATGGTGTAGTGTCTCAGCGGGACAGGCAGCATGTCTGGAGAGGAATGGGCGACGTTTCGGGTCGAGACCCTTCGTCAGACTCAACTCTACTGAAGAAAGGTCTCGACCCGAAACGTCGCCCATTGCTTCTCTCCAGAGATGCCGCCTGTGTCGCTGAGTTACTCCAGCATTTTGTGTCTACCTTTGATTTAAACCAGTCTCTGCAGTTCGTTCCTGTACACTATGATTCATCTTTTAGTTTGCTGGCTGCCTTGTGTCAGGTAGTGTGTGAGTGAATCAGCGATGTGTTGTGGAGTATTGTGCTCTGTCCGCACATTAAGGACACGTAATTGTCTCTCTTCCAGATGGCGCAGTGTGTGACAAAAGTGCAGCTGACCATTTCCTGTCAGGATCTGATGGACAAAGATGTTGGCTCTAAATCTGATCCGCTGTGTGTCTTACTTCAAAACACTGGGGCTGACGATCAATGGATAGAGGTAACATTGTTTAATGTATCCTGTGTGTATTTTTCAAAGCTTTTGACAAAGTCCTGCATTGTAAAAGAAACCCCACGTGATCCGAAACATTAGCAAGACAGATCCAGTTAGTCCAGGGGCGGGATGCAAAGGCACTGTTGTGCTGCGGAGCTCCAGTCACCTGACCTGAACCAGGTATGAATGTTGCAGTCTCTAATTTTAAGTAACTTCTACTAACCCTCCCCTCCCCCTTTTCCCCCTTCCTCCACCCCTCCCCTCCCCCTTCCTCCATCCCTTCCCATTCCCTTGCTCCCTTCCTCCACCACAGTTGTTAAACGTTCTACAGTTCACCACATTGTATCCCATTTGAGATCACACCTTCCCAAGCCAACACCGGACCTACCAGGACACTACGCTGTCTGAGGTCAGTCCGAAGAATGGTCCAGACACAAGACGAGATGCTGCCTGACCCACTGAGTTTATGTTTATCTTTGGTGATGGTTGGGTTGGCTGCAGTTGAGTTATGGTGGAACTTTGGAGGTGAGTAGACTTTGTCAAAGCGTTGGTCTCAGCTGACGCCACACTACAATGCCAGGTTAGAGGAAGCCCTACCCACCCCTGCAATGGAAGTGTGGAATAACACTTGGAAAAGTTAATAAGATCCAAGCACCATGGATTATTGAATATATGCCACCTTGCTGGAACACTGCAGTAAGCTCAGCCTGTTATAAAAAAGAGCCTCTGGAGATGTGGACGTGTGCTGGCATCCTATCATGAAGTGATCTGGCCGGGTTCCTTGACATCCAGAATCAAAGCTAAGAGGTGGCTTATTTAGATTGAGAGAGAGAGAGAGATGGGAAACTAACCCTTTGTTCCCCTACTGCAGCTGGACCGGACTGAGCGGGTGAAGAACTGCCAGAAGCCGGAGTTTGCAAAGAAGCTGGAGGTGGATTATTACTTTGAGCGTGTGCAGAAGCTGAAGTTTGGCATTTATGACATTGACAATAAATCCTCGGCCACGAACGATGATGACTACCTGGGAGGTGTGGAGTGTACCCTGGGACAGGTGACTAACTTTGTGTGTTGTTGGTTCATGCACAGTGCCCTGCTGTCTGCATTTCCTGTCCCTCTTACACAGGCTCCGACCGGTTTAGAAATGGCGGCGCCTGCATGTGTGAATATGCAAAAAGAATTTCATTGTGCAGTTACACATGTGACAAATAACGAACTTTCACAACCAGATCAGGCTTAGACCTTGACACGTGCAGGGCACCCGCTATCAGCTCGCTCTCCTGCCCACTACCAATGCAGGGAGACAGATAGCTGTAAAATGAGGGCAGCAGCAAAAAGGTAGAAGGGAGAAAAGTAAAAGTGTAAGAAGGAGAGATCAATGGCAAAAATCAAAGAGGCCCACATTACATCATCATTCTATAAAGGCTAAACATGTTCAAACAAACCTGAACGTTTTGTGCCTTAATGCGAGGAGCAATCGTTATAAGGAGGATGAATGGAATGCACAGTTAGTTGTTAACGGATATGATATAGTTGGGATTACGGAGACATGGCTCCAGGGTGACCAAGGCTGGGAGCAGGGCTACTCAATATTCAGGAAGGACATTATTGCTATTGAGGGAGTGCAGCGTAGGTTCACCATGGATGGAAGGACTGACATACGATGAAAGAATGGGTCGACTGGGCTCAGGAAGCAGCAAACCTGAGGACTGGGTGAAATTTAGAATTCAGCAGAGGAGGACAAAGGGGAAAAGAGCATGAAAGAAAGCTTGCGGGAAATATAAAAACTGACTAAAAGCTTCTTTAGACGTGAAGAGGAAAAGATTAGTGAAGACAAGTGCAGGTCCCTTACTGTCAGAAACAGGTGAATTTATAATGGGGAAACAAGGAAATGGCAGACCAGCCAACCAAGTACTTTGGTTCTGTCTTCACTAAGGAAGACAAACAATCTCCCAGAAACACTAGGGGATCGAGGATATACTGGGAGGGATGAACTGAAGGGAATCAACATTACTCAGGAAATTCTGTTGGGACTGAAGGCAGATAAATCTCCAGGGCCTGATGATCTGCATCCCACAGTACTCAAGGAGGTGGATGCATGGGTGACCATTTTCCAATGTTCTATAGATTCTGGATCAGTTCCTGTGGACTGGAGGGTAATCAATGTAACTCCAGTTTTTCAGAAAGGAGGGTGAGATAAAACGGAATAATAGACCAGTTAGCCTGACATCAATTGTGGGGATGATGCTTGAGTTATTAAATGATTAAAGATGTTACAGCAGTGCATTTGGAAAGCAGACAGGGTTGGTCAAAGTCAACATAGATTTATGAAGGGGAAATTATGCTTGATTAATCTTCTGGGATTATTTGAGGATGTAACAAGTAGAATGGATAAGGGAGAGCCAGTGGATATGGTGTGTCTGGACTTTCAAAAAGCCTTTGACAAAGTCCCACACTAGAGATTAGTGTGCAGAATTAGAGCACATGGTATTGGGGGTAGGGTATTGACATGGATAGAGAACTGGCTGGCAGACAGGAAGCAAAGAGTAGGAATTAATGGGTCATTTTCAGAATGGCAGGCAGTGACTAGTGGGGTGCCGCAAGGCTTGTTGCTGGGACCCCAGTTATTTACCATATATTAATGATTTGGACGTGGGAATTAAATGTAACATCTCCAAGTTTGTGGATGACAGAAAGCTCCGTAGCAGTGTGAGCTGCGATGAGGATGCTATGAGGCTGCAGGGTGACTTGGGTGAGTGGGCAGATGCATGGCAGATGCAGAATAATGTGGATAAATGTGAGGTTATCCACTTTGGTGGCAAGAACAGGAAGGCAGATTATTTTCTGAATGGTGTCAGATATGGAAAAGGGGAGGTGCAACGAGACCTGGATGTGCTTGTACATCAGTCATTGAAAGTAAGCATGCAGGTACAGCAGGCAGTGAAAAAAGCTAATGGCATGTTGGTCTTTATAGTAAGAAGATTTG